>NC_143203.1:20423000-20575000 GCF_051530095.1 Phoenix dactylifera
TTTATTTATTTAGTCCATAACTTTGACATAAGTACTTGATATGCTACTTTTTATGTCACATTCAGGAACATTTACTTCATGTGTACTTGTGGTTCTTGTCCTTAATAAATGTCCCACTGGTGATGAACATATCTGCAAAAAAGATGTGCTTTTAGTGGACTGAGCTGTAGATGAGACTGAACTCCTTCATGTGGAAGTGGTTCTAGGTCCAAACCCTGGGAGGTACTTCAAGTGTTTTGGGTAATTCTCACATCATTTCTTTGAAACGGTGCCCCCACCATTATTCTCAAAGAAGGAGAAACAGAGATGTGCCTGGAACTTGGCTATTCTATGTGAACTCTGAATTTGAGCAAATAATGTTCTCTTCAAACTGATAAGCTGAAGCAGGAGTTTGACATCGATCTACTTATTAGAACATCAGTCACATTTAAAGTCCTCTATAAATTATACGAGTGCATTGTAAAGCAAGTTATTGCATGAGCAAGGTTCTGCACAAGCACACTGTACTATGTAACTAAACTAAACAGATGAAGAAAACAGTATTTGTAATATAATTAACTTTTCATATAAAATAATGCCAAGTTGGATTTTTGACACTGCATATATGGCAAGGCATGTACTAAGGTTCCTTAGATAAAACTCCTATTGTTGCACTTCTATTCTTCTCTCTTCATTAACTTCATTTCACTTTCTTTTTAGTGCTCCATACAATTATACATCGATTTACTAGAATGGCTATAGTGATTTCATTGTCATTTCTTGTTTCCAGATGAAAAAGAAGATTAGAGTTCTTTGTGCAATTATGCGGATTTCTCTAGCCCTACAAAAATGCCAATGCGTGATATTTCAAGGACTGGAAATTTTTCATACTGGTGGTGTTTTTAAACTGGTATGTGTTTGGATGGATTTGCACCTCACTAGGAGCAACATTGTTTTGATAATTTTTCAACTTTTACTTGAAAAATTATATACGGCCATCACCTTTTTCACTTCATTACTGTATTTTGGTTAAAATATTACTTAGTTATGCTGGAATATGTGAAGGTGAACTCAGACTGACACAGGTGCACAGATTGGTACACAGACACAATGTGGAATCCACACCTGACCCTTCTCCTTACAAGATAATTTGCTTACCATTTGCTCAACCAATTGGAGACTCATCTATGCTCATGGCTTCCTACATCAAAAGCCATCTTTCTCTTTTGTCTAGACTCTTTCTAAGTCTAGGGGAGTTTTGAAGGGTTGCCTCTTTGTTTGCATGAGATTTAACTGTGGATAATAAGATAGATGTTCCTAACAACCAATTGGCCATAACAGGTTTCATAGCAAGCCCTCTCTTGACAATATTTGCCTTTGCTAGGAATTTCGCACCAATTTCTGAAGTGTAAAGTTGTAAACCGGTCATAAAATCTGTTCTCAACTTCAAGTCATGCTTTATATCTGAACCATTGATGGGAAATGCTAGGGCGATGATGCTCTTGGCATACTGTAATACCCAGGTGTACGTGTACCGTGGCTACTTAAAACACAAAACCCAGGTTGTATAGTCTTTATGTTGTATGCTTCTCATGCCATGTTCTATTCTAGGTTGACCTGTTTCCCTAGTGGAGCATAAAATCATTTTTTCCTGTTATGCTGTTCTGCATGGTAGTGTATTAAGGTATCGGCCTGAGAATTATTGTTTTCCTTACTGGATGCCACTGGAATGAGAAAGTATTTCTGAACTATAACATACATTATTATCTTCAAAGGCTGCCAGGCATTGAAGAGTTCCTTGGACTGGCATTGATGTTTTGTGGCTTGACTTGATTGAATCACATTGGAACTTGTGGATTTTTTTGAGAATATGACCTCGTGGCTTTTGAAGTTCCTGTCAAGTGCTTTCAATAGCATTCCAGCGCATAAATTGGACAAGTAATATAAGAACAAAAAGATTCGATAAGAATGAGATTTTTAGGGAATTCTATTGGGAAAAATGAGATATCAGCGTAATGTTGAGGAGAACTTTTCTCTCTTCATCTTTGTCTTCCAGTGTTACTATTTATGGTCTCGGGCCATGCTTTGTTTTGTATTTGCTTTCTTGTTCTTCATCTACTTAAGATCCCACACTTGAATATATGTTACCTACCAATCAAAGAAAGGAGAATGTTTGAATTGATAAAGTCTGACTCACAAAATCGAGTTGATAGGTGGACAGGCCCATGAGTACTCAAACACCCCAAGGATCCCTTCCACTTATAATGTGGGACTATTTCTTAACACCCCTCTCATGTGTAGAGCCTGAAGGAGGGAACCTGGAGGGAGCGGCAACACATGGATTAAAGTGGGGTGTGGAGCCATCAGAAGGTAAGAGGGATCATGGCTCTGATACCATGACAAAGTTCTACCTGGAAACTCGAGTTGATAGGTGGATAGGACCATTAGTACTTAAAATACCTCAAGGATCTCTACCACTTCTGATTTGGGACTATACCTCAGAATGAATGTTTTTCAATACTGAGTCTGTGTTTTTAAGAATCTCGCTGATTCAGACCAGTTGAAGGTGCCCAAGGTCAAAGACTTCCTTGGTGGAGTCTTCCAGTCCTATTATCAAGGACTTGGTTTTACATATCCAATTCTTAAATCAAAGAAATGATCTTAGTCTCCACAAATGGAAGTAGATGTGGGAGACGGTGCAGGGAAGTGGACACTTTAGAAACAGTTTCAATAAGGAAGCATTTTGGAATCGTGTCAGGTTTGAGATTCCAAAAAAATTCCGAAGTAGGTGCATCACCCTGGGTAAAAGATTCTGGCTACTAAGGGAATGAAAAAGCTCTCCTTGATAGTTATTATGCATGTTAAAGAAATCGGTCGTCATCTTGCTACTTATGCTGAGTCCCAAACTTGTGGTTTACACATGGACCATCTGCTGATTATTATCGCAGTTGTTTTACTTACCTGTACACAGGGGAGGCTATAGATGGTTATTTATCAGTTTTATCTAGTAAAGAACAGAAGCATCTTTTCTTTGCATAATTCAATGGTTGTTTTCAGGTACTTAGTAAACTAAAGGACCATTTGCTAGTTTCTCATGATGTGCAGCTGAAATCAGAAACTATTGAGGCTGAACTACGGCCAGAGTTGGATCATTTTAAAGAGGTTTGCACACTTTACTTTAGCATAGTAATAATTGTGTTGTATGCGCTCGATGCTGATTTAATCTTTCATTTAGGTATTCCAGCAAAAAATCTGCGTCACGATCTCGAGTGCAAACATTGAGAAGTCAGCACAGGTACTTCTCTTGTCTCTGAGCTGTGTTTGTCTCAAACCAGTAAACAAATGCCATGGTTATGTATATAGTTTCCAACTCCTAAGAGGAGAAACAAGACTTCTCTTTCTAATTATTTAGTAAGAAACCCAAGTTAGAATTCCAAGGGTTTCCCTAAAATTCAATGTTCTTTACTTCATAATAATTTATCCATTATTTAATTGTTGGCAGTCCTATGGAGTAATGGTTGGGTCACTTTTTGATATATAAGATTGCATTCTTGTGATATTTTTGAATGGCAACAAATATGGTTACAAATCAACTTTCCGTGCCGCAGCAATTACCTTCTTTTCTTTTCACCTCTCTCTTCTGTAAGAATACATGCAACTGTTTTCTTAAGCTGCTTGTGAATTACTAGTCCCATTTATTATAGCAACTTTGTATTGTTTTAAGGTTTTCATTAGTATCTGAAACTGCAAATTTTCTCTTCTATTTTCAGGTACTGTAGCTGCTATTTATCCTGTACGATTTTATCAATGATGCTGTAAAAACTGTCAGATCTTGCTTTGTGAAGGAACTATAGTGAATCCTGACTCCAGGTTTCACCAAATGGCAATTCTACAGATTTTTAAAACATCTGGCTGATGTAAATACATGTTTGGAATGGGATATACTATTTTTTATTGTGGGGAAGACAATAAATGTGCAGATTTCCCAGCTCAGTTATGAAGACTAAAACATGATCTCTTGATTCTTTTATTAGAGGATGCTAACAAAAATAGATGGTATAGGTTGTCAAAGTTGTTAAGCTAACTCAAAATTCTAAGAACTGTGTAAATTGTTTTTTAAAGGCAATACCAACCCTAAAGTCATTCTTTTATTTCAGTAGCCTTTCTGGCTTCCGATCTGTATGTATCATATGCCCTGCAATTTATCTCTGGTTAATTATTCATGCATATAGTCCATACCTGAGGACTTTACATCAGCAGTGGCATATTGTAGTTGCAATTTATTTCCAGTTGATGTTATATTGTTTTTTCTTCATGATCCTGATTAAAATTGCTATTTTTTCCAAGAACTGGATTCGCCGCTTGGTATACGAACAGAAATTTGTAAGGTGTTGCCATATGGATTCTTTCACATAACATGCTATCAAGGTTGCAACTATATGTAAATTTTCTCGCATTCTTGAGCACAACTATTCGCCCTCACATCACAAATTCTGGCAAACTTTTTAAACATGCCAGTGCCCATCATGAAGTCAATCTAATGCTGTAGCTTTCATCATGTAATCTTAATCCACTAACCTTCTTGGTTTGTGGCAAAGCTTGGTTTAGGAGCATTCAACCAACAAATATGCTTATTTTACCTATGTTCTTGGAAACAATGCACCAACAGGGGAATTAGCTCAATTAATGTTGAAGGTTTTTTTCTAGAATTTAATAAGCTATGCATGTGTGTGTGTGTGTGTGTGTGTTTTTTTTTTCTTGCTTTCTTGATGTTAAGATGTCAATTATCATCTACAACCACCAATTTAAAATGAGAAGGTGCATCATTATCCTCAACTTGCAACCAATATATAAAGGGAATAAACTAGCAACTTGCAGCTCTATAGTTGCAATCTGAAAGGTGTATTCTTAGTTTCCTTGTTCAACTTACGTATCCTCAACTTTTTACCCTTTAATTGTATCATTATTGAACGGTAAATACTTGTAATGTCGCTCTTTTTATCCCTTTGACTACTATCATGCAACAGAATTAAACCAAATGAGAACCTTAGTGAATCATAATGTATTACTTCATCATTGCAGGGACTATAAAACCACTACATGGTCACTATATGAAAAATGGTATTGAAATTTAATGATGTTATATTAAAGTTCAAGTTTCTTGCTTCCATATAGTGGCCATTGAAAACTTTTGGTATTGCGATACGAAACGAATTGATGGTTGTCCGTTTGTAATTCTTGATTATAATAAAATCAAAATTTTATGTTTTTGCATGGTTACCACAAAATTATTCAGTACTCATTATATGAAACATAAAAGATAATATTTGTCCACAGTCCCTATATAGCTTTTTTGATTATTTCAATACCCAAATCTCATGTTTCTATATACTAAGCCAAAAGCCATTCTTTTGTCACTATAAGGAGTATAGGGAAATGAAATTTGATAACAAGTCTCTTTATCATTCAAGGACTATAATTAATTTTCCTACTTCCATATAGTAACCGTAGAATTTATGATTACTATATAAACCATAAGAAATAAAATATAAAAAATAACTCCTTTTGTAACTAATAATTATATCGAAACCTAAACTTTGTGCTACCATATACTATCCACAAATACAATAATAACCACACAACTATCTACTATCACTATATAAAACATGTGAAATGAAATCATTAATTGTAACAAGATTCATTTTCATGCTTCCATACAGACTGTAGAGCCCTTTTAAGACCACCAAATAAAACATAAGAAATAAAATTTGATGACAAGTCCCCTGTAACTGAGTGATTATTAGAAGATTTTTGATTTTATGTTCGATATAGTTTTTACAAAACCATGCTAGATCACAATATATATCATATAAAATGAAATTTGGTAGTAGGTCCCTTTGTCATTTATTGATTATATTAGAACAAAAATTTCATGTTTCATGTCATGTCCACATATATAATGATGCATCATTTTGTAGTCACCATATATAACATTAGAAAAAAATAATAATCATAACAAGGCTAATATTTTGCTAACTATTCTAGAATCACTCTATGAAACATATGAAATGATGTTTAAGAAGAAGTCCCTCTTTAATTTATGAATCCTTTAGTTTTACGAGAATAATTTATATATTATATTAAAATTGAGGCCTATTTGGCATCTTTTATTTTTATTTTTTATTTTTAAAAGTAGCATCACTAAAACTGAGACAAAAATATATACGGCACTATTATTTTTTTATTTTTAAAAGTCATTTTAATTATTTTAGAAATAATAAAATGAGTAAATTCTTAATTTTATTTTTAAAATAAGAAACTCATATACTTTACCACCATCACCATTTTCCGCCTCCACCACTCTTCACCATCATTATCTCTATTGTCACCTTCGCTATCCTTTTTATTGCAGCAACTACTGCTACACCATGACTACCATTATCACCACTCCATACCACATACTTTAAAAATTAGAGTAATAATTGAATCAATAAAATGGCCAAGTTATGGATTACCGATTCGACCATCAAACAAATCTAGAATGATCAATGACATCATCATGATATAATAAACATATGAAGTATTAATTAAATATATATATGTATCATAACTTTTTAACATGGTTAATATAACTATTTTAACACATCCATGATCTATAACATTATGATACCATCAAGAATATTTTCATAATTACATAATTAAATTAAATATGAATAATTCTAAAAAATTGAAATAGAATTTATAGAAATATATAGCTAACTAGATATCCAAAATGATCCAACAAGTAGAAAACAGAATTTACTAGAAAAATCTTATGCTTCATTAAAAATTACAAATATTTCAAAATATATGTGATCAATAGAAACCATCTAATTAGGCTAATTGAATCACTAAATAAAATTACTTTTTTCAAAGAACCAATAATTGTTTACTTGAGATAATCTTTGGACAAGAAATCGAGGACAGTTTGAAGCTTGCTCTTGATTTCCTTTTCTCCTTGCTTTCCATCATACAAGGCTTAAAACCATCTCATGGAGACCGTCGCCAGGCCTTATGGTTGATGGTGGAAAGATGGTGGGAAAACATAGCGCTTTTTTTTTTTTTTTTTTTTTTTTTTTTTTTTTTTTTTTTTTTTTCTAAAGCAGGTATTTCATATAGTACGTGTGTGAATATATTCAATAAAATCAGAAAACAAAAATTCACGAAGTACCGGAGACAGCTCCCCTCCTCGGCCCACATAGTACTTTCGGAATGGTTGGCCACGTGGCAGCCACCTAATTCGTAGCCATATTAGCCTCTCTAAATATATATCTTGAATGGCAACATGGTCTCGATTTTGGTTTGAGAAAACCTAGAGAAAAAAAGGATTTTTTGTATTGATACCCTTCTAAATATTAGATTTTGCATGAATACCCTTTCAAAATTGATATTTGCATGTATACCGTCGTAAAACTCTGTTATTGTATAAATGCTCGTAATATAACGGTTGTTCTAACAGTATTAAGAAAAATCATATTTATATTAATTAAAAATAAAATAAAATTTTAAAATTACGCTATTGTTCCTATTTTCTTTTCCTGCAATCGGAATTGCGATCTATTTACAAGTCTACCCATTAAGAATATTTTAATCATTTTAATTTGAAACCGTTAATTTTTTAACATCGTTAGATCGCATGGGTACACATGCAAAAACAAAAATAAAAAAAAAGGGTAGAATGACAAAACAAGTATTTTAAGAGGGTATACATATAAATATCAATTTTAGATGTATTCATGCAAAATCCGATATTTAGGAGGGTATTCATGAAAAAAATAAAAAAAAAAAAAGGGTTAACGTACAGTGCGCATGCGATGGCCGATGATCCAGCGGAAACACTGATCTCCACGAAAAGAGCCCAAACGCTCTGACCAGTCAACAACTTGTAAACCGGAGTCAGCTCGGCCGAGGCGAAGACACCGGAGCGCTCCCCTCCCGTGGGTCATCCGAGACCTCAATGGACTCCGTTGTCACCGTCGCCGACGAGCGGGCTCCGCTCCTCCCCTCCTCCGCCGCCGCCGACGATGACGAGATCCGCCCCTGGCGGTCCGACCACCATTCGCCGCTGGCGGAGGCGGCGGCCGACGGCGCTCCACCGAAGCCCCTCAAAATCGCCGAACCGAGCCAACGCCTGGCGTCCCTCGACGTGTTCCGCGGCCTCACCGTCGCGGTAACCTATTCTTCTTGTGATTCCAAACCTCGAAATCCTAGAATTATCTCGGAAGTCTCTTCTGACTTGGCGCTAATTTTAGCTGATGATTCTCGTGGATGATGCTGGAGGGGCGTTCCCGTCGATAAATCACGCGCCTTGGTTTGGGGTTACCCTCGCGGACTTCGTGATGCCCTTCTTCCTCTTCATCGTTGGAGTATCGGTGGCGCTGGTCTTTAAGGTATTCTCCATGGATTCTTTGCCCTTTTAGCACTTCGAAGTTGTAGTCAGCATGTTTTATTCTCTATTTGTTAGAAAAATCTTGATGCACTTTATTACTTTTTGGGTGTCCATTTAAGGTAAAATTCAGTTATTATTAAGGATTCTGCTCTTATCGACTTCAGTACTTCTAATATCTTATAGTTATTACTACCATAATAGTTCCACTACTTTAATAGTAATGAAGTAGAACTCATTTTCTTTCTACCTACTAATGAAGGTTCCATTTCTATTGATACCACCACTAATGTCTCATAATCATTGCTATGACAGTGCTGCTATAAAGTGCCGTTGCTTGAGATCTGTTTGGTCCATTTTCGCAGTGCATACATGTTTTAGGATAGCTCCTAGAGGTATAAAAAAAGACTATAGAAGTCCATTTTAGTCAAGTTCCTTGAGAAAAAATCTTTTTTTTGGTGGATTGGAGATGTATGGCTCTTCTCTATTTGTTTAAGGTCCCATGAGTTGGATTGTCTCATCTGTATAGATCACTTTCTCAGCTTAATCCGTTCTCAATCGTATGAAATTGAAATCTATATTGTAATAAACATATGCTCTTGTTTTTGCATCATGCAACTTCAGCAATTTGGAAAGTGCAATTTGACCAGGGCCCTGCTCAGGAACAAAGTGAGGGTTCTTGTCCAGGAGGAGAGGAGGTGCGAGGCCTAAAATTATTGTATTACTATGGTTTCATAAAACATATAAAGAAAAGATAAACCATCTACTTATTTTTCTCTGTTATTGCATCGCCTTCTATTGATGTATATTTTCAGGATATATTTTTGTCCGTTATCGACCTGGTGTTTGGATGGTAATTGACTAGTTCAATCTGCTTAATGTGTTTTAAAATGCTATGCAGAAAACTTCAAACAAGGTGACAACTACAAAAAAGGCTATCATGAGGACATTGAAGCTCTTTCTTTTGGGGTTGCTGCTGCAAGGTTCACTTTGGCATCCTATCTGATTAATGCAGCACTAATCTCTACCTTTTGTTTTAATGCATTCAACAAGAATGGTCCAACACCACAAATGAAGAAGCATCTTCATAACTGCCCTGTTATTATTGTTCTGGATAACTAATTCTCTTTTGCCTGCATATACTTTGACTTAGCTTCTTGCCTGGGACTTCAACTGCTTGTTGACACTTATACGATGCTTTTAGGTGGATACTTTCATGGTCGTGATCGTTTGACTTATGGGGTTGACATAGATCATATACGATGGCTAGGAATACTGCAGGTATTGGTATAGATTAGCATTTAATTAGCTGTTGTTATTTATTGCTGTCATGTTTTTATTTTGCTGATTGAATTTTTTTAATCCATGCATTAGTTACATGCTGATTAGTGTGTTCTAATTTTAATTCAGTTTCTCGAGGTTGTTTGTCCAGACATTGGTCTTAATAAAAGCCTAGGAAATGAATTAGTTTTCTTGCTTGTTGTGCCATTGAGAATCCTCTGGGACAAATAGGTGGCCTTAATCCATTTTCACAATCGCTTTCTGCTGTTTACTGATTGGTTTGCAGACTATAAAATGACACACTAATCCCATTACGTGCAAAGGTAGATAGAATAGCTTGCAAATGCATCCTGAGCTTGAAGGTGTGGAGAATATGTAGCATGTGCTTCTTTATGAACTTTGTGGAGTTTAACGCTTTTGTCACTTGAGTTGATTTCATCAGTCTTCTAGAAAAGTATTAAATAGTTAGCTTAGAAATTTCTGCATTCTTGTTGAAAATGGGAATGAAGGACATTCCTTTGACATAAACAAACAAAGCACTATCATGATTGCTTGCAGAAAACTGGCATCATGTGGAGTAAGTCTTTAAAGGCTCCTGTCATCATACTTAAGTATATGTCATACAGAAAAAATGATTTTAGTGACAGAGTTTATGATGCCTTTTTAAGAACTCAATTGGATTTCATAAACTATTTCCTTCATGTAGCAGATTGTTTGGGAGACATCTCAGATCCGTGGAGATCAATCAATCATATCCTCACTCTTTGCACTGAAATGATGCTAATAAATTTTCACGGACTTCATGATAGCCTTTGCTTTAGTTTCCTTTCTGATGCCCGATTCGTTTGTCATGTTGATTGTGTTCTCTAATGTAAATGCTGATATAGATAACCAGAGTTACTATGTTATCTTATAATGAACTAAAACATGGTCAAATAACTGATGGGATACCATAATTGGGGTTTATTTAGCAACAATAAGGGAAACCTTGTGGGTTTAATGAAATATTTATGATATGTCGTTTTTAGTCATTATAAATAAGTAGAGCTGCTTCAAATTCAAAGCTAGGTTTATCTTTAGTAATAGATTGCAGATACCTTTTAATGTTATTTGTAATGCTTTATGGAACAAGGTGACTTGATTTATAACTATAGTAACTAGCATTGCAAACTGACAAAAAATGATTTTTGTTTCTATTTCTGTTACTGGTATATTTCGTGTTATCTGATTGTGCTTTTACATATCTTAGAGGATATCCATTGGATATTTTTTAGCAGCAATGTCAGAGATCTGGCTCATCCACAGTATGTTGGTGGATTCTCTAGTGTCGTATGCGAAGAAATACTATTTGGAATGGTCAGTCAAATTCTTGGTAGCTTACTTCAATTTTTCATATTTCTATTGCATTTTAAAGTCCTAGTAACTCGCATATAAACTGATTGCGTGACTTAAATTTAAAATAAGCATTTGTGCTTTCTCTTTTTTCTCAATTCTACATCTTTTGCTGATTATTACTCCATGCAAGTGAATACCAGAAAGCAACCCTTTTTATCGGCATGCTGAAATTGATTTTTTTTTTATGTCTGTTTTATTATGTCATACTATATTTGTTCAACTGATATATTTATTAATGGGCTTTAATTGTTTATGTATTTTCTTTTTCTGAAAATTATTTATGTCTTGACATATTATCATGACTGTTGCCTGAACTAGTGTGGTTCTATGAGAGAATATGCTGTATCAAGCCTCTTATGCTTTTGTTTTCCTAAGGCATTGGAGTGGCTGTCTGGATTTATGTAGCACCTAGACGAGACCTCAAAGTAGCTGTTGCCCAAGGTGACAATCCAAGAGGGGGGGGGGGGGGTGAATTGGTTTCTTCTAAATTTTAGTGCTTTTAAAAAAAAACTTTCGTAATTAAGTGCGGTGGATGCTTTCTTAGGTTATTTGAGTGAGTTAAGTTAATACAAGAATAGAAGATAAAGCAAGGGAAAATGAAAGCACAAACACAATGCAAACACACCAATATATAGTGGTTCGGTGCTCTCCTTAGCACCTACGTCCACTCCCCAAGCGTACCCTTGGGAATTCACTATAATCTCACGGATTACAGTTGGATTGTTTTCCGGGCTCACAATCCAAAAACTTTGTTGGTTTTACGGGCTCACCAACGAACCTATACAACTTTGGTTTTCCGGGTTCACCAAAAATCTTGTTGGTTTTGCGGGCTCACCAACGAACCTATACAACTTTGGTTTTCCGGGTTTACCAAAAACCTTTGTTGGTTTTGCGGGCTTACCAACGAACCTTTACAAAGTATTTAAAACAAATGAAAAGAAAAGATTTAAACTCCTAAATGAGCATATAAAGCAATATGAACTACAAAGAAGAGTTAGAAAGAAATTATCGCTTTGAAGTCGCTTTGCTCTTCTTTGTCAAGGAAGCTTCACTCTTCAAGGGGGGAAGGAGCTCTTGATGCCTCTTTGAATGTGCTCAATCCCTTTCTTTGATTCTTGAATGAAGCTCTTGATGAAGGAGATTAGGGCTCTTTTGTTTTCTTGTGTTTTCTTTGATATCCCACTCAAAAGTTGTTTCCTCTGATGAATAGTGCCCCTTTAAATAATTTTCAACCTTCCTTGGACAAGCCCCATTCGTCAGATTTGAAAAACTAGCCGTTACATACCTTGGGAAGGACAGAAAGTACATCTGCAGAACTAGCCGTTACTGTTCAGCCCGTGTTTGGGTCGGCTCAACCTGTCCTTGGGTCGACCCAACTTTGCCTTGGGTCGACTCAACCATTTCTTGGGTCGACCCTCTCAGTAACCACAGAAACCTCAATTTCAGCCTTTCTTCCCATGGGTCGACCCAACCATTCTTTGGGTCGACTCAAAGTTCACTTGGGTCGACTCAAATTCTTCTTGGGTCGACCCTCTCAGTAATTCCAGAGAACCGTTTTCTGTCTGTCTTTCTGTCTTGCCCTTTGGGTCGACCCTCTCAGAGTTTGGGTCGACTCAAGCTTGGGTCGACTCAACCACTGTGTGGGTCGACCCTCTCAGTGAATCCAGAGAGCATTCTTCCTTTGCGTTTTGAGGTTCTTTGGAGGTTGGGTCGACTCATGCTTACCTTGGGTCGACCCAACTCACTGTTCATTTGTGCTGTTTTTGCAGGAGTGTGCCAGATGATTCCTAGATGTGCCGGGGTCGACCCAATCAACCTATGGGTCGACTCAATCCACACTTTGCTGCATTCTCAAGGTTAGATTCATCCAAATGAACAAGACCATATATATATTTTCAATTAAACAAATGTACTGAGAGTAATGAACTTATAAATGAAGTATCAATTTAACTTATAGCATGCTCTAGATAATTACTTGTTAATCATCAAAATAACACTATCATCCTCAATCTCCCCCTTTTTGATGATTACAAAATAAAGAGTATAAGCCTATTGATACTTGTCTTTAAAATCAGTTTATAAAAGGGATTGAATTTCAGAATTTCAGCTTTTCATATATACTTGTGAAATCTCCCCCTATATTATTCAAAATTTGCCAATTTGACTTTTTGAATGGCTCCCCCTTTCATTTATAATTCATTAAAGATGAAACTCCAAAAATTTGAGATAAAACATGAGTTTCAGATTATGTATCGAGGTGTGAAAGGTGCGTGCCAAATTCTGAAATTATGTGTGCCAAATTCTGAAATTTGATATAAATTTTTTGATCTGATGATTTTCATTGTTACAAATTGCTCCCCCTTAGATATATAAGCTTTCTTATGTGATTTTCAATTTGTTTGCCCATTTATTTCTCTTTTCGTTTCATAACTTCTTTACTCACTCTTTCTCACAAAGTTAATACTCTTTCTTTAAACACTATCTTTACATATTCTAAACACTATCTTTACTTCTCCCAAAATTAATACTCTTTCTTAACTTCTCAAATGAAATACTCTTTCTTTTCTTAAAGTGAATATTCTATCTTTTCTTCTCCCCCTTTATATATTCTAAAGTGAATATTCTATCTTTTCTTCTCTTCTCCTTTATATACTCTTTCCTTCTCTTCTCCCCCTTTTTGTTATCATCAAAAACATATGTATGGGAAAAGATGCAATTAAGAACAAACTTCAGACTTCATTGATCACAATAGGAACATTTTCATACATTAATGCCCAAAATAAAGATAAGTACAATGTTCCTCAATCAAGATTTAAAGATATAAGGGAAAAGCAAGATACATATGAGAAGAAGCAAGATACATATGAGAGGCTCTAAACAAGATCGTGAGACTCTTCCGGATCGCTTGGCTACGGCTCTCTCGGGTCCCATTTCTCCAAGATTTTGAAGTAATCTACTGTTTGGAGATGATTGGAGAAGATTTGAGAGTGGAAAATAAGGTTTTCGGAAGAGGACAAAGGGTAAACAGTGCCCTAGATAGCTCACGGGTCCCCCTTTTAACAGTGGGATCCCGACGTTGGGTCGACTCAAGAATTTTCTTGGGTTGACTCAACGTTGGGTCGACCCTATTCTGGGTTGGGTTGACCCAAGTGCAGAATTTTTCTTTTCTCTTCCTTTTTGCTTCTAAAAATTTTCTTGCTTCCAATCCTTATAAATTCTTTCTGGGACAATGATACATGAGTAAGGAATCTATAGATAACAAGTTTGACTCATGTTTCGTGGATTTTTAGAAATTGGAGGAATGTATCATGAGACTACTGGCTCCCTTTTATATTTCTTCAATAAAAAGGATCACATATACCTAATTCTCTCCTTAGCGTGCAGAATCTATCCTCACTCAAGGGTTTTGTGAATATGTCGGCTAATTGTTTTTCAGTGCATATATGCTCAATACATATGTGTTACGGGGGAACTAAGCCGCCATGCTCCACGTGACCGGCACGCGCGCCCATGAAGACTACGGCTGTCCTTTGATCCAGCACTCCGACCCCGAGTCGGAGATCTCTTGATAACGACAGGCTGCTTCCCAGAGGCACGCCGAGGCCTCCTGCTCCACTACTCCCTGCAACGGCTGTATCCGATGCTGTTCCACGATCTCCTGTATCAGCCGTACAAAGCGGAACTCCACTACGCCCTGTCATGGCCGTACCCAGCGCTGCTCCACGACGCCCTGTAACGGCCATGTCAGTGGCCACTCCATCGCGCCCCACGATGACAAACCCCCCTGAGAGACCCCCCAGCCAGGTATATATGCGGCTGGGGGGAGAAGGGGGGGTAAGCAATATCTTCCAGAGCACTCTCTTGCCTGCTATTATCATTTCTCCTCCTCCTCCAATCTCCTCTGACTTGATCGTCGGAGGGCCCCCGCTACCCCAGTGGTGGTGCGAGGCTTGCTTGCAGGTTTTCCGGTGGAAGGTGGAGCACAATCAACATCGACCAAGGCAGCTCAGACGGAATCCCGTTCACACCGCTGTGCCAATCGTTCTCGGTTTGGACCACCAGCAACAGTTGGCGCTAGAGGAAGGGCCCTGATCTCAGAGCGATCGTAATGGCACGGCGAGGTGGTCGTGGAGCTTCCAATGCCTCCGGTCGCGGGGCCTCTCGCGCCTCCGGCCGGGAGGCCGCTGCGTCCCCAACACATTCTCAGCAACACTCCACCATTCCACCCCCCATTCAGATGGTCGAAGCCACTCAGTTCGACCAGTTAGCCCAGCAGGTTCGCACCCTCGCGGAGGTAGTGCAGAACCTGCAGGGTGTGATGTCTCGAGCGCCACAGCGGGCCCAGGAGCCGCTGCCCCCCGAGCGCTCACCTGTCTTCCTCAACCCGCGCTCCTTCCTCTCCCATGGGGAGGAGCGCCGGCGCGAGGAAGGTTCTCGAGCACGGTCCATTCTGCCAGGACCTTCTCATCGAAGCTGCGCGGGGTACGAGAGGCGGACCCGGGCGCGTTCTCCGACCCCCCAGTCCTCGAGGGGCCCGCACTCCAGTCGGTCCCTCTCGCGCCGCTCCTTGTCTCCCACCCACCGGTCGCGCTCCCTGGACCGGCGGGTGGACGATCTCCACAGACAACTCCAGGTCCTGAAGGGCCACTCCAAAGATCTCTTCGCCGACTTGGAGATCTCCTCCCAACCGGCGCTTGCCTCGAGGATCCTGCGGACCCCAAATCCGCCGGGATTCAAAATGCCGGCGATCGAGCCCTATGACAGGGCGGCGGACCCGCGGGATCACGTGGAGAGTTTCAGGACTCTTATGCTCCTCCATGGAGCATCAGATCCCCTCCTCTGCAAGGCCTTCCCGGCGACCCTCCGTGGCCCAGCCAGGGCGTGGTTCGCCGGCCTGGAGGCTGACTCTATCCAGTCCTTTGACCAGTTCACTCGCCTCTTCATCAGCCATTTCGCCGTCAGTAGCCGGCGGCGATTGGTTTCCGACTCCCTCTTTGATGTCCGGCAAAACGAGGGAGAAAGCCTGCGGGATTACCTTACCCGCTTCAACAAGGCTACATTGGAGGTCCGGAACCTGAGCCAGGAGGTGGCTCTCTCAGCCCTGAAGCGTGGCTTCCGGAAGGGCAGACTCACCTTCTCCCTGGACAAACGCCTGCCGCGGAGCTTTCCGGAGCTGTTGTCTCGGGCGAACCAGTATACAGACGCCGAGGAGGCAGCCGCCCACCGGAACAAGGAGGCCGCCGAGGCCCCTCTAAAGCTCGGGAAGAAAAGGCGAAAAGAGGCACCCCAGAGGAGGAGCCCGACGCCTCAACATCGGCGCAGAAGCCCGTCACCGGCGAGGAACCACGGCGTCCCACGCCCTCGTTCTCCGCATCGACGCTTCAACCGGTACACCCCACTCCTGGCCCCCCGGGCCCAGATCCTTATGGAGGTCAAGGGGCGGGAGAACCTCCCGGTCCCGAGGCAGATGAAGAAAATCCCTGGGAGGAGGCCCTCTCGGGCGTACTGTGAGTACCACCGAGACCACGGCCACGACACCGAAGACTGCTTCCAGCTTCGGGACGAGATCGAGGCTCTCATCCGCCGAGGGCGTCTCGGTCGATATGTAAACGACCGACGTCCCCCCGCAGACCCGCGTCCGGCCGACCCGGCCCCTCAGGAGCCTCGGGAGCAGAATCGACCCGTCGCGGGCGTAATCCACACCATCACTAGGGGCTGTTCTCGGCCCGTGAGGAACGCAGGGGGCTCGGTGGAAGCATCAGGGGTGGCCGTCGCGAAGAGGCAGCGGGTCGGAAATGTAATCACTTTTTGTGATGAGGATGTAAAGGGGGTTCAGACCCCCCATGATGATGCCATGGTGATCTCCCTCACTATGGCGAACTATGATGTAAGGCGTGTTCTTGTGGATAGTGGAAGCTCAGCTGATATTTTGTTTTACGAGGCCTTCCAAAAGATGAGCTTGTCCCGACAAGTGTTGCACAAAACATCCACCCCCCTCATAGGATTCACTGGAGACGCTATCTCGGCCGAAGGTGTCATTGAGCTGCCTGTGACTGCGGGCGTTGCACCCGCAGAAGCCACGGTGCGGCTCGGGTTCTTGGTCGTCCGTGTTCCCTCGGCCTACAACGCTATCCTCGGACGACCCGGACTGAACGCCCTTCGCGCGGTAGTCTCTACATACCATTTGCTAATGCGGTTCCCCACGGCGGTCGGGATTGGAGAGGTCCGAGGTGACCAACCGACCGCACGGCAATGTTTCCTAGCAACTCTCAAAGGGAAGAAGCCCGTGGAGGGCCTAAGCGTCGAGTCCCTTGACGCCAGAGACGAGGTGGCTTTGCGGCACGGGGAGCCGGCCGAGGGTGTGATCGAAGTTCCCCTTGAAGAGGGTCGCCCGGACCGTACGGTCCGGGTCGGTGCCAACCTCGACTCGGAAGCTCGGCTCAGGTTAGTGGAATTCCTCCGAGCCAATGCTGATGTATTTGCCTGGTCGGCGGCCGATGTACCTGGGATCGACCCGGAGGTCATTTCTCACGCCCTCAACGTCGACCCGACCCACCGACCAGTGAAGCAGAAGAAGAGACACTGTGCCCCGGATCGGATCCGGGTGGTCGACCAGGAGGTAGACAAACTCTTGGATGCAGGCTTTATAAGGGAGGTGAGCTACCCCGAGTGGCTGGCAAACGTCGTACTTGTCCGGAAGGCGAGCGGGAAGTGGAGGATGTGCGTCGACTACACCGACCTGAACAAGGCGTGCCCCAAGGATAGCTTTCCGCTTCCACGGATAGACCAACTGGTCGACGCGACTTCCGGATATCAGCTGCTGTCTTTCATGGACGCCTTCTCCGGCTACAACCAAATAATGATGGCTCCACAGGACGAGGAGAAAACTGCCTTTATAACAGACCGGGGGCTGTACTGTTACAAGGTAATGCCTTTTGGTCTGAAGAATGCTGGCGCCACTTACCAGCGCCTCGTCAATAAAATCTTCAAGGAGCAGATTGGCCGGAACATGGAGGTGTACGTGGACGATATGCTGGTGAAGAGTCGCCATGCGGACCAGCACATTGCGGATCTGGAGGAGACTTTCGCCACCTTGCGGAAGTTTCGCGTGAAGCTGAACCCAGCGAAGTGCGCCTTTGGTGCTTCGGCCGGGAGGTTCCTCGGTTTCATTGTCAACCAGCGGGGGATCGAGGCCAACCCGGACAAAATCAAGGCCATCCAAGATATGTCCCCTCCGACCAAAGTGAAGGAGGTTCAGGAGCTCGCTGGAAGGGTCGCCGCGCTCGGACGATTTGTGGCAAAATCGGCCGAACGCTGCCAACCGTTCTTCAAGGTGTTGAAGCGCCCGAAAGACTTCCTTTGGACGGCCGAATGTCAAGTGGCATTCGACCAACTCAAGGAGTACTTGGCGTCTCCTCCCCTGCTGTCCAAGCCGCAAGAGGGGGAGATGCTCTACCTCTATCTGGCGGTCTCCCCAACCGCAGTCAGCGCAGTACTGGTTCGGGAAGAGGCAAAGCTCCAGAAGCCTGTGTACTACATCAGTCGGGTCCTACGGGTTGCCGAGACGCGATATACGAAGGTGGAAAAGATCGCCTTCGCGCTGCTCACCGCGGCCAGGAGGCTTCGCCCCTATTTCCAGGCTCATCCTGTCACCCTCTTGACCGATCAACCACTGCGGCAGATCCTCAGCAATCCTGAGAATGCGGGACGGCTGGTGAAGTGGGCAGTAGAACTTGGTGAGTTCGACATCCGCTACCAGCCCCGACCCGCCATCAAGGCCCAGGTGCTCGCGGACTTCCTCGCTGAGTGCACTGTGCAGGAGGCGGAACCTAGGCCGCCGGAAACACCCAGCCTCGACCTCCCAATCTGGACGCTTCACATTGATGGGTCGTCGAACCCCGAAGGTGGAGGGGCCGGGCTGGTCCTTACCAGTCCCGATGGAGTGATAGCCGAGTATGCCTTGAGGTTCGGATTTCCAGTGACCAACAACGAGGCGGAATACGAGGCCCTAGTCACAGGACTCAAACTCACCAAGGAGCTCGGCATCCGGCGTTTGAAGGTCTTCACCGACTCCCAGCTGGTGGTCGGGCAGGTCCGAGGGGAGTTCGAGGCTCGGAGCCCGACCATGCAGAGCTATGTCTGGAAGGTGCAAGCACTCATTCCCGACCTCGGCAGTGTTGACATTCAGCAGGTCCCAAGAAGCGAAAATGCCAGGGCCGACAGGCTGTCCCGCTTGGTGGGCGCAGACGCGCACAACTTGTCGAGGGCGATCTACCTGGAGACCCTGGATGCCCCGAGCATCGGCGAGGCCGGAGCGGTGATGGCGATTGATCCGGAGCCATCTTGGATGGACCCGCTCGTCGCCTACCTCGCCGAAGGAATCCTCTCAGAGGACGAAGATCAAGCTCGGCGACTCGTCATGAAGTCCGCCCACTACGTACTCTATGAAGGGAGGCTGTATCGGACCTCGTTCACCGCCCCCCTCTTAAGGTGCCTCCGCCCCTCGGAAGCGGCCTACGCCCTCAGCGAAGTCCACGAAGGCATCTGCGGATCGCACCTGGGGGCTAGGTCCTTGGCGCATAAGATCATGAGGCAAGGCTATTATTGGCCTACCTTGTTGGAGGACTCAAAGGATCATGTGCGGAAATGCGACGCCTGCCAGCGCCACGCCAACGTCCAGAGAGTCCCTTCTGTCCCCTTGGCGCCAATCACTGCACCCTGGCCCTTCGCCCAGTGGGGAATGGATATCCTCGGACCATTCCTCGTCGCTTCAGCTCAGCGGAAATTTTTGATTGTTGCAATCGACTACTTCACCAAGTGGGTGGAGGCAGAGCCGCTGGCCACTATCACGGAGGTGCAAGTCCGGAAGTTCGTGAAGAAGAACATCATTGTCCGATTTGGGGTACCTCGGGTCCTCATCTCGGATAATGGGCGACAGTTCGACAACAAGCATTTCCGTGACTTCTGCGAGGAGTTCGGGATCGAGCATCGGTTCACATCTGTGTCGCATCCCCAAACCAACGGCGAGGCCGAGGTCACAAATCGGACAATCCTCCAAGGAATCAAAGCGCGAATCGGTCGGACGGGGCAAGCTTGGGTCGAAGAACTCGAGAATGTCCTTTGGGCGTATCGGACCACGCATCGGACCCCTACCGGGGAGACGCCTTTCAGCCTAACCTATGGCACGGAAGCCGTTGTCCCCGTGGAGCTCGGACTCCCCTCACCTCGGATGGCCGCGCACCGACCCGAGGCCAATTCGGAACAACTCCGAGGGAACCTGGATCTCTTGGAAGAAGCGAGGGAAATGGCGCAGGTTCGGATGGCGATGTATCAGCGGAGGGTGGCCCGATATTACAACTCCAAGGTCCGACCGAAGCTTTTCAGAATCGGAGATCTGGTGCTAAGGCGAGCTAAAGCATCTCGACCTGCGGAAGGTGGGAAGCTAGCGCCAAATTGGGAAGGCCCATATAAGGTTCGCTGGGTAAACCGACCTGGCTCCTACCAGTTGGAGGCCCTAGATGGTCGAGAAATTCTAAGGAGCTGGAATTCCGCTAACCTGCGGATGTATTACCAGTAGAACGACGATGCCAGAAAGACAGTTCAAAAATGTATAACGTTTTGCATTTCAATAATTTCTGGTTACAACGGCGTGCTCGTGTGATTACAAGGAATTCCCAGAGGGGAATTAGGGTGTAAAGAAAGTAAAGAAGAGGTGGAGACTCCGAGGAGCTGAAGATCTGGGATCTCGAAACCTCCATCTGAAGCGGCTGCAACCTCGCCGGAAGTGGGTGCTTCTAACCGGAGGCACCAGCGACGCCTCATGAAGAAGACGAGGAACCACCGCTGGAGAAGCCGCCGCTGCCCCCAGGGGAACGCCGCCTCCAAAGGATATTCCGATCCTCCCCAGTGTCAGAGGAGAGAAGGAATACGAGGGAGAAGAGCATATGGAGGCGCGGTCCCGGATCGAGCGTCTGGTGCAGAGCTCAATCGGGAGGCTGAACTTCAAGGAGGGGAGACGTGATCCCGGATGAAACGCCTAGAGCGGAGTTCCGCCGGGGAGAACCTCCTTGTTGATCCCAGATGAAACGGCTAGTTGGCTGAAGTCGCGAGGGGCGCGCCTCCCGTTCCTTCGGCAGGAGTCTCTCAGCCATGCGCCAGAGAGAAGGTCCACGATCCATGGCAACTTGAACAGCTCCGGCTTGGCAAACTCCATCGCACCTGCACCTGTATTTATAGCCAAACTGCAGCCCCCCGGTCGTTCCGATGCGGGTGGCTCCCATAAATGCGGACGCATTGAATCCGGA
Organism: Phoenix dactylifera; assembly: GCF_051530095.1. Taxonomy (NCBI): domain Eukaryota; kingdom Viridiplantae; phylum Streptophyta; class Magnoliopsida; order Arecales; family Arecaceae; genus Phoenix; species Phoenix dactylifera. The sequence goes on from NC_143203.1 coordinate 20,444,385, forward strand.
GCCGTTCTGGCTCTCGAGGCGTATCTTCCCGCGATTTCCTAAGCGTCATTCTCCTTAATCGCATTCTTTGTGCAGGACATTCCGGGTGGCACGTACCCCTAGGTCCACATATCTCCGCTCGCGCCCAGGTCGCGTCCGCCTCGAAGAACGCGCGCATCGCGGCCGCTTAACTGACACTCCTCGCAAGCAGCAACTGGCGATCCGATTTCCCAGGTAACGCATCAATTAGCGTTTAATGCCCTTCTGGTGTTCCCCAGGCAACGCTTGGAGAAGAGGAGAAACACGATCGCAGCTGGCCACGGAGAAACCCCGTCGGGCTGCAAGCGACAGGCGCATGGCCAACGAGCGGAATTTTCCGAGGCACGGCCCTCGGATGCCAGGCTAACCCGATGACCATCCCGGGAGCAGACTAGCCTGAAGCCCCGACCGGTCGCCTTGGCTTGCGCCAGCCTTGGCCGACCAACGAGCGGAATTTTCTGAGGCCTAACCCTCGGATGCCAGGCTAACCCGATGATCATCCCGGGACCAGACTAGCCTGAAGCCCCGACCGGTCGCCTTGGCTTGCGCCAGCCTTGGCCGACCAACGAGCGGAATTTTCCGAGGCTCGGCCCTCGGATGCCAGGCTAACCCGATGATCATCCCGGGACCAGACTAGCCTGAAGCCCCGACCGGTCGCCTTGGCTTGCGCCAGCCTTGGCCGACCAACGAGTGGAATCTCCCGAGGCTCGCCCCTCGGATGCCAGGCTAACCCGATGATCATCCCGGGAGCAGACTAGCCTGAAGCCCCGACCGGTCGCCTTGGCTTGCGCCAGCCTTGGCCGACCAACGAGCGGAATCTCCCGAGGCTCGGCCCTCGGATGCCAGGCTAACCCGATGATCATCCCGGGAGCAGACTAGCCTGAAGCCCCGACCGGTCGCCTTGGCTTGCGCCAGCCTTGGCCGACCAACGAGCGGAATCTCCCGAGGCTCGGCCCTCGGATGCCAGGCTAACCCGATGACCATCCCGGGACCAGACTAGCCTGAAGCCCCGACCGGTCGCCTCGGCTTGCGCCAGCCTTGGCCGACCGACGAGCGGAATTTCCTGAGGCCTAACCCTCGGATGCCTGGCTTAGTGCCGGAAGAATTTTCTGAGGCCTAACCCTCGGATGCCTGGCTTAGCGCCGGAAGAATTTTCTGAGGCCTAACCCTCGGATGCCTGGCTTAGCGCCGGAAGAATTTCCTGAGGCCTAACCCTCGGATGCCTGGCTTAGCGCCGGAAGAATTTCCTGAGGCCTAACCCTCGGATGCCTGGCTTAGCGCCGGAAGAACTTCGAGAGTTAGGAGTCGGCAAGACGCTGCCAAGAGTTAAAAAGAAAAAAAAAGAGGAGGACGAAAGCGAGATGAAGAAACATTCGACTTGTATTAATTTTCATTGTTTCAGGGCCAAGGCCCATACAATTTGGCAAAACGCCGACATACAAAAAAAAGAGGACAACGAAAGGTACAAGAGGTCAGCTTGGAGGAACCCCCGGGTCGGGAGCGTCGGGCTCGTCCGCAGGGGGTAGGGAGGCGGTAGGAGAATCAGCAGGCGATGGCGCCGGAGAGGAGTCGAGAAGGGAAATTCCACTCAGGTCAACTTCGGGGTACTTAGCCGACACCCTTGCCAGGCCCTCCTCGAAGCCTAAGATGAAGGATTCGGACCCCGCGTCCGACGCGTCACGGATGAACTCGTCAGACTGACGATAGGCCCGTACCGCCTCCGACATATCACGGGTGAACTCGGCGGACTGACGATAAACCTGTACCGCCTGGCGCCCGATCTCCGCACTCTTCTCGGCCAGCGCCGCCTCTGCTCGCTCCGTAATCTGAGCCTTAGCCTCCAAGACCTTCGCCACAATCCGGCCTTCAGCCTCGGAGGAGACCCTCAGCAGATTAGCCTGAGCCTCCTTACGCTTCGCCTCGGCAGCAGTGCGAGCGGCTTCAGCTTCCTCCAGGCGCGAACGGAGCTCTTGGTCGTTCGCGCGGGACCTCTCCAAGGCTGACTCCAATTCGCCCAGTTTGGCTTCAAGAGACCGGGTTCGGTTGCGGGCGCTGTCGGCAGACCGCTGAGCCTTCTCCCACCTCTCTCGATAGTCCGCGACCTTCCGGGACTGCTTTTCAGCTCGTTCCTCCGCCTTCTTAACCCTGCTTTCGAGGCCCGAGGCGACTTTGAGTTGCTCCCGAGCTTCCAACAGTTGCTTCTCGAGGGCGGAGAAGCCGAGTGCCCGCTCTTCGGCCTCCCGGAGCCTCGCCTCGAGGTCCCCGGTCGTCCTGCCCGCCACAGCCTGGCCTCCCTCTTCCACTGCTTTCAGTCGGTCCTCGGCCTTCGCCAGAAGCCCCGCCTGTTCCTTGTAGCACTCCTCTAGACGGATCATGTACTGGGCGAGCTAAGAGATAGGAAAAGTGAGGGCGTCAGGCGGAGAACAACAGAGCTAATAAATGGTGAAAAGCGGCCAGAAGAACACTCACCGACATGAGACAGACGCAGCTGGCAGCCCCGACGTCAGAGACCCCCAACTCCCGGACCCGCCGACGGTCCTTCTCCAGCAGCACTGTTTCGATGAGGTTTCGGGCGCCATCGGTAGTGAAGGCCGACCCCGATTTCTCCCCAGAGCCGGATGGTGGTTCTGCAGCCTTACCCTTATCCATCGCCTGGGGAAGAGTCCTGCTGATTGTGCTCGGGGCGGGGGTCACTCCAGGAATTGATAGGGCCCCGCTCGGCCGGGGCCTCGGCGCGTCCCTCCTCGAATCATCAGGAGCCGGCTGAGTCGAAGGCCGGGCCGGGGACCGATCACGTCCGACCCGTCCGTCTTGAGCGGGCTCGGATGATACCTCCGGAATAGCGGCAGTCTCACCACCGGAGGGCTGATACAGCGTCAGCTGCCGGTCCGTGCCCACGGCGTCTCCCTGATCGGTGGGCCCGGACTCGTCGGTCGGCGTCGGAGGCACCTCCTTGCGGGACTTCTTCACCGGCGGGGCCCCGCTCGGAGGAGCTCGTTTCCTCCTCCGGACCGCTTCCAGTAGGGACGACCTACCAACAGCCGGTCCCTTGTCCGACCGCATGACGTCGTCAATCTCTGCAACAAGAACGAGATGGTCGAGGGCTGAGAAACCGAAGGAAAGAACGAGACGAAAGAGGAGAAAAGAGTCAAAAAAGAAATGGTAGCGGGCTCACGGTCGGTGGGGACCGAGCTCAGACCGACATTCACCAAGGTATCCTCGGAAATAAGGCGGGCCACCCGGGGGAGCTGGCCCTCGGCAACCAACCCCTTCAAGGCGGCCAAGCCATCGGATTCCTCCCTCGACAGTCTCGATAGGCCGATCGGGGACTTCATCGGCGTCTCCCAGGTCGCCCTGATTTCCCAAGAGGGATCTACATCGATGAAGAAGAAACGCTCCTTCCAGCCGTGAATGGAGGAAGGAGCCTCTTTGACGAGGCCGCACCCTCGCCGCGCCGCAAAGCACCACCACCCTTTGTCCTGGGGGTGGCCACTCAGGCTGTAGAACTCCCAAAAAACATTCAGAGTGGCGGGAATCTCGTGCATGCGGCAGAGAACCTGGAAGACCGTCAGGGCACGCCACGAGTTCGGCACCAGTTGCGTCGGCGCAACTCTTAAACCCCGGAGTACCTGCACGACTAAGTCCGAAGGGGGAAAGCGGAACCCGGCCTGGAGAATGCCCTCATTGATGGCGATCTTCCCTGGAGGAGGATGGGACATCCTCTCCTCAGGCCCCGGGAGCGTAACGTTGCAGGCCTCGGGAAGGTGGTACCGAGCCACGAGTTTGTCTAAGTCTTCGGCGACCAGCTCCGACTTAATGCGGTCTGCTCTCACTTCGCCCATTCCTAATGGCCAATAAACCTACGGTCAGGACGGGGACAAGAAGGGGGGAAAGACCGGGACGACTGGGGTACACTAGTACAAAAGGAGAAAGTATGGAGAGCCCTAAGTAGAAGAATGGGGTAACTCACCGGAAGAGAAGGAAGAACGGCTCCGAGAGCGTCAAAGGAGAAGCAAGCGAACAGTCCGACGGCAACAACGGCAGCGCAAAGGGGAAACTCGAAAATGTCTGTAAAGAGGAAGACGGACGGGGGAGGGCCCCCGGTTAAATAGGCGGAAAGGCGGGTGATGCCTCGACGCCAGAGGACGCCTGGCCGCCGAAGGGTCGCTCGCGCTCCAAAGGCGAATCGACACCATTGAGGAAGGATGTCCGCCGAAATCCTCAGACTGCCAGGTCAGCAACAACCGCCATACGCCATAAAGAAGGCGGGGAGCTCGAAGCGCGCGCGCCTCTCCGAGGGATGGCGGCAATCTCGAAGCATCACTCCCTTCACCCGTTCCCCTTCTGGTTCCAGGCTCGGAAGTGGGGGGCTACTGTTACGGGGGAACTAAGCCGCCATGCTCCACGTGACCGGCACGCGCGCCCATGAAGACTACGGCTGTCCTTTGATCCAGCACTCCGACCCCGAGTCGGAGATCTCTTGATAACGACAGGCTGCTTCCCAGAGGCACGCCGAGGCCTCCTGCTCCACTACTCCCTGCAACGGCTGTATCCGATGCTGTTCCACGATCTCCTGTATCAGCCGTACAAAGCGGAACTCCACTACGCCCTGTCATGGCCGTACCCAGCGCTGCTCCACGACGCCCTGTAACGGCCATGTCAGTGGCCACTCCATCGCGCCCCACGATAACAAACCCCCCTGAGAGACCCCCCAGCCAGGTATATATGCGGCTGGGGGGAGAAGGGGGGGTAAGCAATATCTTCCAGAGCACTCTCTTGCCTGCTATTATCATTTCTCCTCCTCCTCCAATCTCCTCTGACTTGATCGTCGGAGGGCCCCCGCTACCCCAGTGGTGGTGCGAGGCTTGCTTGCAGGTTTCCCGGTGGAAGGTGGAGCACAATCAACATCGACCAAGGCAGCTCAGACGGAATCCCGTTCACACCGCTGTGCCAATCGTTCTCGGTTTGGACCACCAGCAACAATATGTTTCCATTTTGCACATGATCCCTAATAAAATCATATCTTATTTCTATGTGTTTGGCTTTAGGAATGAGATATTTAGGATATAAGCCAGAAGTAATCTCTAAATGTAGATTCCAAAGATAGTTTTGAAATCAAGTGTAGATGGAATCTTTTTCAAGTTATTTCAAGGAGTATCAAGAATAATATTCAAAGAAAGCACGAATGAAACTTCAATACCTTTTTTTTTAATATATTAAGTATATAGCAACATGAGAGCAATCTAATTAATTTTTAGAGTATAGTATAAGAGCAGATAAAGATCAAAACTTATATACTCGAAAAACATAAGATTATGTTGAATTCTTAATTCTTAATGACTTCAAAGTTCTTTCATGATATAAAAGTATTGGAGCATAGATACCAAAATATGAATTTATGCAATGTAGGATACATAAAATTCAGGGCTTTGAAAGTTCTTTGAAAGCTCTCTTAAAGCCTTTCTTTTACTCCTTTAAAGATCATATCATCAAAATCAATTAAAATGAATTGGCTCATGATTGAAACACTAAAGTGCAAGCCAAAAAGAGCTCATTAGTAGATTCCAAAGTAAATTTCCAATACTAAGACAAATGGAATCCTTTTCACTTAGTTTTCAAAACAAGTGATTTACCAATTAAGTACAGATGAAAATCCAACTTTCAAAAGATGTTCAATGAGGCACAAAGTTTAATACCACTTTACATTTAGTATTTTTTCTCTCATCTTTAGTTGTGAATTTACATGATTAAGTTCTATATGATCTCTCCCTCTGAAATTTTCTTTCTCCCCCTTAATTAATCATTCCATTTGAGAGTTTTAGAATTTGTTCAATAAAATTGTCAATCTCGAAAATATATTTTATTTTCATAAGACTCAAGGTTTGAGATAAGACAACCTTTATAGAACTCATCTCAAGGTATAAACTTATTATATAATTAAAGCAAGTCTTGCAATATAAGGATGTTCATCAAAATCAATCCATAAAATTCAAGGTATGCATCAAATTAAAGTAACTTTAGGATAAGATACTGAATATCTAAAGCTCCCCCTTAAAAGATGCATTCTTCTTTAATTATTCTTATCTTTTGTTGAATTTCAGATTTTAATGATAAACGTGAATAAAACTGAAACTTTATGATATCAAGAATGTAGAGTGATCTAGAATTATTCAAAATTTATAGCAATCACTCTTTTTAATCTTTTAAGAACAAGTTATGCTTCCTCTTAATCTTTGAGAAAATGTACTGAAATATTAATTAGAAAATAATTCATTTGAAGCTCAAATTCTTTCAAAAGCATTTACATTTTCTTTCTTTTAAGAATCATTTGAGTGAGCTGAAATATTTCTAAACTTAAGATCATTCACTCTCTTCTTAAAAATAGCTTTTCTTTTTAATGATAGAAGCATTTAATTATGTAGGAGTGTATATTCAAAATATTAATTTCTTAGTCATAGTTTTTCAGCAATGTATATATGAAGCACCATAAATCTTTTTAATATCAAAATAATATCATATGTTTAGAACCATTTATTTGCAATCAAGATCATTGAAAAACACATCATTCAGACCAATATTAGTACACTTTGAAGATAAGAAATGATATGTTTCAAATGCGTATCGGTGCAAGCAATCAAGGCATCAGAATTATTCTATTTTTCTTAAGCTGTAGTTTTATCTAGAAATTCATATTGAGTTTAAGCTTTTATACAAAATCAGATTCTGAATTTCATAAAGATTCTCAAGGAGGCTTTCAAAGTTGTAATTTGAGATATGTATCTTCACATTGTAGCTCATCTTAAATCATTACGATTGAAAACACATATTTCAAACATATAAGAGCATATTCAGAATATTTGTATTTATGTTGAGTTTTGGTATGAATTTGACATTATATACCAAAGTTAAGCAAGTTGAAGGATAAAACAAAATCAATTCATTTTGCCTAAATAGAGATATCTTTCTCTTCTCCTTTTTACAAATTTATTCAACTTTCAGATTTTAAAGATGATTGTGAACGACAATTCTGAAATTTCTTTTCAATAATACCAAATAAAAATTTTATGTAGTATTTCAAACATTCAATCAAATTGTCCAAGCATGGAGCATTACAAAATATTGAGAACCCATAATTCAAGACATCATGCCATATGCAAAATATATTATGTATTAAGTCATGCATTAAAATATTAAGAGCAAGCATGTCAATGATCAAAATCAATTCTTTTCAAATAAACTCCTCCTATTTAAATATAATCTTGTACTAATTTCATCCTTAAAGTGTGTTTTCAAGTGATTAAAAATTTGACTTGATTCTTCTTATATACTTTCATTTTTACCTTCTTATGCTCTATACTCTATTTGCTCCCTATCCGGTGGAGTTGGAAGGGGCACGAGGTACTACCACTAGCCTCCCTCTTGTGCCGTCCCTAATATACCCTACACCGAATAGTTGGGTCAAATAGTGCCGGGTACTACCACTAGCCTCCCCATTGGCACCATCCCTATGATGAGCAATATAGAAATGTTAAAATATTCACTTCAAACTCTCCCTGTTTAAGTGTAATTTATTACGGATTTTATCCCTTTCACTAGTCTCACAAATGTGCCGAATGTATTATGCTTGTTTTGCTTTTCCTAAAGATTGGAGTATTTGCCTTTACTTAGATTTTACTTCCCTTGAATAATATCCATTTTTTTTTCTTTATCTCTCACTCTTTTTGTTATTCTCAAGTAATTTACATGAAAGAGCAGAATAAAGAAATAATCTTATATGCTGCATATAAATGTATATCATGCAATCAGCATTTTCATTAGGCCCAATGATTCATAGCTTATCACAAGTTATTTTGAATTAGAGATTTGAGGCATAAACTTGTGTATTTCATGGTTATGCATTATAAAGGAAAAAGTAAACTTCAATTTAATCACACCATGAAACAATCATCACTAGCATGAGAATGAAGCATGATATCAAGATGATCAGCAATTAAAGGTTTAATCATGCTACCATATAATTTCAGACTATTGATTTTGCTCAACTAACTCACAAGAGAAGAGTTTAGATTACCAGTGCATTTAGCATTCTTCAAGCCAAATACCTTTTAGATTCTTTACACCCTTGGCTGAAGAAAATCTTCCTTTTTTTTGTTTGCAAGGGAATGTTTATTGTATCTTTCATCGAGGTGTCCTTCAAGTTGAAATTTCTTGCTCATAAATCCTGTATCATTAATAAAATCTTTTTTTTTTTTTTTTGAAGGAAAGTCATTAGTTTCTTCAAAATACAGAACATTCATACAATATATTTCTTAGCTAGATGACTCAACATAAGATATGACAATAATTGAATATTAAGTCACTTTACTCAAGAGATTGTCTAAATATAAGCAAGCACAAGTCACTTGAACTAAAGAGATAACTTTATTAAATAATATGGTTCAAGGACACCCATGTGAGGCAATAAGAAGATTTATCAAAGTCAAACCGATTTCTTATTTTCAAAAGCAATTTAGCTTAGATTCTATTTGCTTAAGATAATTATCAATAAGATATACCAGTTAAGTTTTAATCAAATTATCTTAAATAGTTGTTTCTATCAAAATTCAGATTGTTACATAGAATCAAAGTGATAAACTATATTCTCAATAAAGATCTAGTTTTAATAAGAATAATATAAATTGATCTTTCTACAACTAGTATCTTTTCATTGAATATTCTATATGCATTGCTTAAAGAGTAATATCCAAAGAAATACTTGTTTTATCAGATTTGGCATATATTTCATTCTTGAGAACATAATATGTATAACTGAAAAACATGAAGGTATGCAACATTTGATTTTCTGTTTTTCATGAGTTCACATGGGGTTTTCTTTAAAAATAGATTTAATAGAAACCTTATAATATGACAAGCTGTGATGATAGTATTAATCAACTGCTATCACAAAGCATTGTCCTTACACAACAAAGGTTCTATTTTTTTTTTTATATTTTTATAACCCCTATATGCAATAGTGTTCTTGGTGCAAGCACAATTGTATTCAATACCATTTTATCAACAAATTGGTTTTCAAAGCTGTGCCATGAATTTTCACAGTTTGCAAACCTTTTTCATTTGAAACCTTTTGTAAGTTTGTGCCAAAGCAGAAAATATTTCAATTTAAGTGCCAAGGATAAAACCAACATTAGCTTTGAGAAATCATCCATAATTACAAAATTAGAGAGCTTATCTCCTAGGTTCACAATCCTAGAGATCCAAATAAGTTCTTATGGAGAATTTCCAACGGCTAAAAGGTGGAAACAATATTTTCAAATTTAGAAATGATTCTAGTTTATTTTTCTAGATGACATACATAGCAAACTTTGACCTTGCAAAAATTAATCTAAGTGAACCAATGACAAGGTCTTTTGAGATTAAGTCCATACTAGTATGAGTTGATTTTATATGCCAAAAGTGGTTTCTTTAATCTTGGTATTCATAGTGCATATATTTAAAGGCATACCAAGTATACATTCTCATGTCTATGATCAATAAGATAATACCATTGATAAAAACTCTCAATCAAGTAGATAGAGAATTCATAGAGTTATTCTTAATAAATTGATTAATCATTTAGCAACTTATCCAGCAGTAAGTAAGGCATACTATAAAATGAAGTGATTTGATTATATTTTTAAAAATATTACCTATATCACAAAATTGATTAATACCTCCAATTTATGTTTTAATTAGATACTAAGGCAAAGAGAATGATGAGATGCAAGGATTACTAATTTCATTATTCTTTTCATTTCAATTATTTTTTTAAAGTATATTTTAAGTTTCATTCTTTAATATATGTCTAGAGCACCCAATTTCTAAATTAGCATCTTTTGTTGGAGCCTTGAGTGCTAGACACACCTACAGAAAATATTCAGATTTTCAACTTAGGAACCCAAGCTCTTTTGGGTCCTTGTAGGTTAGCTATTATTGTTTCTTTTGGAACCCATATTTTCTTAATGGCTATTTTGTCCATAGGCTTGCAGAATTTAGGATTATAAGGAATGTATTTCTGCATACTCTTATTAAATTTAACAAACATTGATTTAATATAAGTGGATGATGGATTTTTAATTTTCTGTTTTTGTTCATTAGGTTCATCAGATAAATTAGAATCCGTTTTAGGATAGATAGTGGAGGATTTAACACATATATCATTAAGGAATTTTTGTGTGTACCAAGATTGATATCCTAATCCAGCCTTTTCAAATTCAGCTCTTTGATTATTTATCATTAAGTTCAGTTTTTCAGAGCTGATAGTAAATTTTTCAACTATAGGCTTAAATTTGTTAACTTCTTTAGTTAGCCTTTCATTGTCTTCTGAAAGTAATTTATTATTTTTCTGAGTTATATTATAGCTTTCAGCAAGAGATAGATTTTTCTGATTTAGCTTTTTATTCTTTAAACTAAGCTTCTTATATTCTAAGTATAAATCAGAAAAAGCATCATGAAGTTCATCAAATGTAAAATCAGATTGAGCTTCAGTATGTACTTGATTTTTGAATGAGAAATCACTTTGTGTTCGAGTACATACCTCATCTTCATGTGCTCCAAAGCATAGATTTTCAGTTTCAGTTTGATGCTCTTCTTCTTCGGAACTAGTTTCAGATTCACTAGAAACGTTAGTGCATTCATATTTAACTTCAAGCATATTCCATATTTCCTTAGCAGTTATGCAAAAAGATATGCTATTAAGTTCACTATCATCCAATGCACAATATAGAATATTCATGGCTTTTGCATTTTGCTGAGCCCTTTCTTTATCATGATTAGTGTTTGTGTGTAGCCCATTGACTATGATACTCCATAAATCGTAGTCATGTGCTTGAATGAAAATGCGCATGCGTGCTTTCCAATATGTGTAGTTTATACCATCAAATAGTGGAGGTCTATCAATTAATTGTCCCTCACTCATAGAATATCCCACTTGGGTTGTCATGATCTTTAACTCTTGATTGTTAGATCAATGAGCACTATTAGAGCACCTCGCTCTGATACCACTTGTTGCCCAAGGTGACAATCCAAGAGGGGGGGGTGAATTGGTTTCTTCTAAATTTTAGTGCTTTTAAAAAAAAACTTTCGTAATTAAGTGCGGTGGATGCTTTCTTAGGTTATTTGAGTGAGTTAAGTTAATACAAGAATAGAAGATAAAGCAAGGGAAAATGAAAGCACAAACACAATGCAAACACACCAATATATAGTGGTTCGGTGCTCTCCTTAGCACCTACGTCCACTCCCCAAGCGTACCCTTGGGAATTCACTATAATCTCACGGATTACAGTTGGATTGTTTTCCGGGCTCACAATCCAAAAACCTTGTTGGTTTTACGGGCTCACCAACGAACCTATACAACTTTGGTTTTCCGGGTTCACCAAAAACCTTGTTGGTTTTGCGGGCTCACCAACGAACCTATACAACTTTGGTTTTTCGGGTTTACCAAAAACCTTTGTTGGTTTTGCGGGCTTACCAACGAACCTTTACAAAGTATTTAAAACAAATGAAAAGAAAAGATTTAAACTCCTAAATGAGCATATAAAGCAATATGAACTACAAAGAAGAGTTAGAAAGAAATTATCGCTTTGAAGTCGCTTTGCTCTTCTTTGTCAAGGAAGCTTCACTCTTCAAGGGGGGAAGGAGCTCTTGATGCCTCTTTGAATGTGCTCAATCCCTTTCTTTGATTCTTGAATGAAGCTCTTGATGAAGGAGATTAGGGCTCTTTTGTTTTCTTGTGTTTTCTTTGATATCCCACTCAAAAGTTGTTTCCTCTGATGAATAGTGCCCCTTTAAATAGTTTTCAACCTTCCTTGGACAAGCCCCATTCGTCAGATTTGAAAAACTAGCCGTTACATACCTTGGGAAGGACAGAAAGTACATCTGCAGAACTAGCCGTTACTGTTCAGCCCGTGTTTGGGTCGGCTCAACCTGTCCTTGGGTCGACCCAACTTTGCCTTGGGTCGACTCAACCATTTCTTGGGTCGACCCTCTCAGTAACCACAGAAACCTCAATTTCAGCCTTTCTTCCCATGGGTCGACCCAACCATTCTTTGGGTCGACTCAAAGTTCACTTGGGTCGACTCAAATTCTTCTTGGGTCGACCCTCTCAGTAATTCCAGAGAACCGTTTTCTGTCTGTCTTTCTGTCTTGCCCTTTGGGTCGACCCTCTCAGAGTTTGGGTCGACTCAAGCTTGGGTCGACTCAACCACTGTGTGGGTCGACCCTCTCAGTGAATCCAGAGAGCATTCTTCCTTTGCGTTTTGAGGTTCTTTGGAGGTTGGGTCGACTCATGCTTACCTTGGGTCGACCCAACTCACTGTTCATTTGTGCTGTTTTTGCAGGAGTGTGCCAGATGATTCCTAGATGTGCCGGGGTCGACCCAATCAACCTATGGGTCGACTCAATCCACACTTTGCTGCATTCTCAAGGTTAGATTCATCCAAATGAACAAGACCATATATATATTTTCAATTAAACAAATGTACTGAGAGTAATGAACTTATAAATGAAGTATCAATTTAACTTATAGCATGCTCTAGATAATTACTTGTTAATCATCAAAATAACACTATCATCCTCAGTAGCCCTAGCTTTCTAGGTGTAAGGCTTGGTTTTTTAAAGCAAATTTGTCAAAAATAATTTAGATAATGAGCACTAATGAAAGCACCTAAAGAAAATTTGATTTATATGTAACAGAAGCACAAATACGGGCATATATGACAACACCGAAACATCTAAAGCCTGTCTTTAGATGTTATGCATTAGGTTGATAGAATTGGTGCCAAAGTTAACAGGAAATGTCAAATACAGAGGAATTGTACGTTCAAAGTTATAGAAGTTAATGAAAAACTTTTAGTTTAAGGATATAGAAGATAAGTAAATAATAGGAACAAATGCAAACTATTGAGTGATGATCATTTGAAGCCAATGCGAAGTTCGAGTAATGAGATATTACAGACAAATTTAGCTAATAAATAGGACATACAACACATGTGATGGCCTATCATTTTGTCTCATATTGTCAAATAGTATGTTAAACCGTATGTTTGAATGTAATTTATACATGGCTTCACACAGTTATAATGATGAAGGAGCTTGGGAGTTTTATGTGTTTTACATAATGCTCTGCAGTTTTTGTTTATATCCTGAAGGATGAGGATGCCTTGGTTACATGGATTTTTTTTTCATAAAATGAAAAGTACTACATTCTATAGAAAAAAATAATTAATTCAAGGCACCTGTGCTTCTTTTAAACGTCAGAACTACTGATGTAACTGTTACAACTTCACTTTCATGGATGAATTTTTCTATTTTTTTGAGTTTCAGCTGAATAGAGGCTAATTTTTGTCCATTGTGTAAAGGATTGCTGCCGTCGTACTTACTTCGGTCTATGTTGGTTTACTTTTCGGTCTCTATGTGCCCAACTGGGAGTTTGCAGCTCCAAGCAGTAATTCCACTTTACTAAGTCCAACTTATGGAGTTGAAATTGAAAGTGTAAGTTCAGAATATTCGGTTTGCAATTTATTTTTGATTCTGTATATGTCACTATTATTATAAATAATATTTGTCAAATGACAGGATTTTATGCTAATAGATATATTGATTATAATATCTAGATATTCCATTAAATAAGAAATGCGTCTTAAGATCTGTATGGAGGAAAAGAAGAATTGACAAGTCAGCCAACATAAGCACAAGGATGCTTGCTTAGGCCAGGATTATATATAGTTCTTTGTCCAAGGCGAGACTTGCATCCCAGATCATTGTTGTTCAATACAGCCTTGTGATTTGTATTGACTAGCTCTGGTCTTTTTAATCTCTCATTGATTGCATACTTCTACTCTCTCTCTCTCTCTTTCTGGTGTGAATGTTTTGGTAAATTATTCCCTGAAATAGTTGAATTATTTACAAACTATTCAATGATTTGAATATTTCATCAATTACTTATGAACTAGTAATTTTTTATACTTAAATGTAATCATAAATTACTTAAAATCTTTTACAATTGCTCATTTTTTTGCCCATTGGAGGGTTCAAGGTCTTATTTTGCTTGCATTTTAAGTGTTGATTTTAATGCAGATTTTCCTTGCCCATCTTGTTGGGAGAATCATTTAAATTTGCCGCCTTTTTTGTTTTTTAATTTTATACCTTCAGATGTCCATTTTCAGCCTTGTTATCCATCATTGTGATTTTCTAGTTATTGGACCATATTTTGCACTCCATAGTTGTTGTGCTGCTATCAAATATATATAGCTTACTAATCGTTTCCTAGTGTCAACTGAATCCTCTTGTTTGAAAGCAATGAGCTTTCAATTTTTAGCAATTCTTCTTATCCTTTATCTCAGCCATCTTTATTGTTATTCCTCTTCGGAGGTTGTGTGCCTCCTTGAGCATCCTTGACCATTATTTGCATTGAACAACTTGGCTGCCTCATATCCAACCATTTGTGTACATCCTGCAGTGTTCCCTTTCTTGAAATTTTTCTTGTATGTGGATTTATTGTATATTATGTATGGAAATAGACTCAGAGAACAATCTTTAATTTTTGGTGCATGTCATTTAGTACTACTGTCATGGCTTCTTGGTTGTTGTTTCTGTAGTCATGGTGTCATTTGGTACAACTGTCATGGCTTCTTGGTTGTTGGTTTTCTGGTCATGGTGGTTGCACATTTGTGACCTGCTTCTATATATTTTCCTACAAAGTGCTTTGTCATTATAGTGTTGGGCTTTGACTGTGCTGCTATGTTTGTCAAATTTTATCTTCCACATCTGTGGTTCCTGTGCTTCGAGTTCTTGGTTTTTCCTGTAAGCTGTCTCCTAGTCATACTGTGAATCAGAGGGGTATCATTTGTCCCATTATTTGAAAGGTGGTACATTGCATTTTAATGTATATGGATGGTGTGTTTCCTTGATTGTTGACCCTCCCACCATCTTAATAGGCATGTTTTTGGTAACTGTCAGGTGCAATGTGGAGTGAGGGGTAGTCTTGGTCCTCCTTGCAATGCTGTGGGCTCGATAGATCGACTTCTTCTTGGTGAAAAACACCTATATCAGAATCCAGTCTATAAAAGGACAAAGGTTCCTTAGTTGATTTTTCTTCAAGTAACAGAGATTGTTCAGAAGTCCTTATATCTTAGCATTATTCATCAGTAGTTATGTTTAAGTCCTTGTTGGAACTTTTCTATCATTTCATGTTGATAGGAGTGCAGTGCTAATTCTCCTGATTATGGGCCCCTTCCACCAAATTCACCTGGATGGTGCCTTGCTCCATTCGACCCTGAGGGTTTATTAAGGTCAGTAATTATGCATACATATTTCCATTTAATTTAGACAATATCAATGAGATCATTTCAGGAAAGTATTTTCTGCATAGGTATTGTCGCATCAATCACATCTAGATTGAGTGTAGTTGTAGAAAATGTGAGAATTAGCTGATTTGATTTGTGGATGCCTTGCCTTTTTGATTTTTTTTATGATCTTCTTTTGAACATCTATAAATCTCTTGTTCTACCTTAACAGGAAAGTTGCATACTAATCATCCTTTTTTTTCTCAAATTTTGTTCTTTGGTTGAATCATGCTCAGTTCACTGATGGCTGCTGTAACATGTTTTGCTGGATTACATTTTGGACACATAATCGTGCATTCTAAGGTACAATGTGCTAAGAGTGACAGATTTTCCTGAAGTTATAAAGTGTCTTTTTATTATTTTGATATCTAGACACTATTTGATGTGTCGGCATGAAAATTGTAGCAGCAGCAATGGAATTAGCAGCAACAGCAGTACTAGTGATTCACTGAACTCAGTTGCTCATTTTTGGGCTTTTCTGCTGCAGGGTCATGCTCAGAGAATGTTGTTCTGGTCCATGACTTCTTTGGTCCTTCTACTCTGTGGATTTGTTGTGGAGTTCGTAGGTATTACAAAGAAATGCATAAATATCTAACATATATATCTTAGATTTTGTGAAGCAGCAGTTAAACCTAAGCGCCATGTCTTTGCTTCCTGCAGGTATGCCTTTTAGCAAGCCATTATACACATTGAGCTACATGTTTCTTACAACAGGACTGTCTGGCTTTCTACTAACTCTGATATACTACATAGTGAGTTCTATCTCTCCAAAGTGTAGCGAGATGATAAATTACCTAAACAATCTTATGTTTTGAATTCATTAATAACAGATCATGTGTCCTGTTGTGTTACAGTTTTAGCCCTTTTGGTTTTGGTTTGAAAATTGGTAGATTTGTATACCGAGAAGTTGACTAGGATCCTCATCTAAAATGTCTAATGGTAGTGAAATCAAGTTCTTTATTTTTCCCAAAAAAAAGGATACATATTTGACTGAATGTATCTCAATGAGTTTCTTGCGCCCTTGCATTCTTTTTGCTTGTCTGCTGCTAAAAATATATTGTCAAGTAGGTCAATTAAGATGCTTATCTAATATGTCTGATGATAGTAAAGTCAAAGTTGTTAAGTTTTGTAAGTGTATACATATTGGACTAAATGTGTCTCAAAGAGTTGCTTGTGACCATTTTGTATGTTTTTTTGCTTGTTCTTCTGCTATATAAGAATATAATCTCATCATCTTTGTAATTTCTCAGTTTTATTGCATATGTGCAATTGATATTGTAATAAACACTTTATTAAACCTGGTTTACTTTCCAACACTAACAACCATGTTTCATGCAGATTGATGTCAAGCAGTTTAGAAGGCCATTTATGTTACTTCAGTGGATGGGCATGAATGCCCTAATTGTTTATGTTTTGGCTGCTTCTGAGCTGTTTCCGGCAGCTGTACAGGGATTCTATTGGCGATCACCTGAAAACAACCTGGTATATATCTCTTCATTTTATTTGGGTATTATCTGTGAAATGTGGATCTATAGTTCACCATAGGATACTTCACTGTTGAACAGAACAAAGGCTAGATCATGGTTGACCCTTGGCTTTTTATTATCACTATCACCATGGCAAAATGAATTCGGTCCCCAACTTCTTCAAAGAACACTTATATCCTTTTCAATTTGATTTGTCCTAATCTGTATATTCATTTTTTCCAACTAAATCACTTATGTTCAAAATATTTCAGATCATTCAATGCAATAAAAAAAATTCTCTTGCAGGTGGATTTGACCGAATCATTGCTTCAAACCATATGTCATTCCAAAAGGTGGGGCACTCTGGCCTTTGTGCTTCTGGAGATTCTATTCTGGTGTCTTGTTGCTGGCTTCTTACATATGAAAGGCATTTATATAAAAATGTAGCTCACGAGGATCGTGTATATATTGCCCAAGAACATTGGTGATTAACATTCAGCCCCAACTGTTCCTCTACTGAAACATTGCTGTGAGATTGGAACCCTCCAACTGACCTCCTTTCGTTTCGGCATATCCTGGTCAATTGAAATAGATCATGAAAGTTGCCATGTGATTTTTTTCACAAAGTTCTGCACTCTGCATTCTTGTAGGCATCCATGGTATCTTAATGTATCCATGCATCTTAACAACTCATTGGGCAGATTTCACTGCATCACTGAATATCTTTGTGTTTGTCTATTCTTCTTATGCTTGATCTGTAGGAACTGAATACTTCTCTGTTCTCCTTGTTTTATACTCTCTCCACCGTTGGCTTCTATTATTGGAAAACCCAACCCTAATGACCGACTCCACATCATCAGGCTAAAGAGACACCAGGTGTTCCTTCCCTCCTGCCACATAAGCTGACCATTGAAACATTTCTTCTTTTTTTTTCTGAATCGAGGCCTTGCATGCCAACAAGAATCATCAGACAGCAACAGGTACATGGGATGCTGAAGGAGCTTAGAACAGCAAGGTATCGGCAGCAGCTAATGCCACCTGCGAGCTCTGATGATTCATGATCTCTTGTTAGCACTGGATTGTGGATAGATATTCTTCGCCAATAATGTAAGCTACGCAGTTATGATGAGCAAGGTTAGTTTTGTGGAGTAGAATAAATTATGTTCAGTCATTTAAACATTTTTATCTGTGCTTCTTGGCTCTATCACTAGTTCTTCCTAGAGTTTGATCCATCCAGAGGTGGAAGAAGCAAAACAAATGGTCCAATTTTCTGGCCAAGTCCAGCAGGATCACCAAGATAAAAACATGTTAGTCTTGAAACTGCATCACTAGCCTTCTGTTGTGCTTTACTCATCAAAATTTTAATTTCTTTTGTGATGGAAAAAATAAAATAAAATCCTTTTGTGCTGGAATGTTTGTTTAAATAGGAAAAGAGAGAGAGAGAAAATAATACAATATAAGAGAAACATGAGATCATTCACATATGCCAGCCTTGATGCAATTTACCACAGATAATTCAGATCATCATGGTTGTTTAATTGCTAATTAGCTTTGTAAAAACATTGTATTAGAAAAGTTGATTTTATGCATTCTAAAATAAAGAAATAAAGGTAATGTTATATCAAAAGTGCTTATAAAATGTAGGGAGGCTTTTTTTTTTAATTATTATTCCTAAGCTCATTTTACAAGTTTCATGACTTGTTAGTGTTTTTAAAATAAATTTGTTGAAAAACATTAACAAACGGTTTAGGATTGCTCTCATTAACCACAAAGTGGATTTGTTGGCCACAAAAAAAAAAAAAAAAAAAAAAAGTTATAAAGGTGGATCCAGAAAATTCTCGCTTGCAAGCTCAAAGCCCTCTTTTTTAGGCCATGTCTGATCTGTCTTCTTCTAGACAAGTTGGACGCACCCCAAAGTTCCAATATCAAGGCCATTCCCCGTTGTCCGTCCCAAAAATATCCATTCCAATCCCCTAAAAAGAAGCCGGTATTAAGCGCCAGCTCGAATCCCTAAAAAACGAAACCCTAACCCTAATCATAACCCTACAAATTTGAACGCCTTCGGGAATAGCAATCCCTTCGTCTTTCCAATGCACGGCTTCGATCGGAGCTACCCTGACGGGCTCCGCCCCTACGACGGCGGCGCGGCGGACGCCGGCGGCCGGGGGCTGGAGATCGTGAGCGGGAAGGCCTACAGCGCGGGCCAGACAAGCATCTGCCGCCTGCCTCCGCCGCCGGGGGCACGGTGGCGGGCGGTCGGAGGCGGGGGCACCCTCACGTCGTCGACGACGTCGCCGTCGTCGGGGCCGGCGCCGTGGTGGGCCGCCGACGCGGAGGCGAAGCGGCGACGGAGGGTGGCGCGGTACAAGATCTACGCGGTACAGGGCAAGGTCAAGGCCTCGATCCGCAAGACCTTCCGGTGGGTCAAGGCCCTCGTCCGGGGCTGGTGAGGAGGCGGAGGCCTTTATTACGATCGAAATGACCTCTCTAAGTCACCGGAGTTGATGCCAGAGATTGGGATGGATGGCGTGGGTGTAATGTGGGGTGCTCTTTGCGGTCGTCTTGGATTATTTTACAGTGATCGTCACATTCTTTAATTTATTTGTTCGATAAATATTTTAAAATGTCCATCTGCTTGGCGATTTTAATTCTTTTCCTTTTTTTATTATTTTTTTATGGTTTTGTTTTAAGCAGGTATTTAATTTGTATAATTCTTTGAGAATTATACAAGAGACCTATCGAACATAAATTATCCATGTTCAAATAATCTTGATAATTGGTGGGAAAAAACGCAGACAATTTAGAAAATAAAGATGCTAGGGCTTTTATTGTTATTTTATGTTATCAATTCTTAGATTAGTTGTTCCTCAGACCATTATTTAAGTTATAGGTCATATGGATTTACATTGTAAGTCTATGTATATGTATATATTTAATAAAATCATATAAAGGTTAGTCTTGGGTGCATGGTTGTACCTGAGATTTTTCTTGTGCAGCTAGCTACTCTTTATTTGTCATTTTGTTGGAAGGAGGACATTTATGTAAAGTAAATACCTGTTTTCCTAGGTCCTAAGATACTAATAAATGATGCTGAAAATTGCAGCCGTTTACATAACATAAATACCTTGAATGCTCACACTTAGGATGTCAATTGTGGCCGAGCATATCTCTAGTAATCCATGTTCCACAAAATGTAACTCTTTTGTTTTCCCCCTTCTAGTGCACACATTATGTGTATGCACACAAGATCATTTAGCCATAGAATATGATTAATAAGATTGTGAGTATTTTCTACCTGCTTAACCACATGTCTCAAAGCATAGGGTGAATTATAAAGGATAAAACTAAATGGCAAACATGTGTACATGTTCAAGTGAATGTGTATAACATGTTATTGCTTTTTTCTTTGGTTCTGGTTTACATATGAATATATTTAGTGGATTGTAGGTTGATAACTATCTATCGAAAACTCCTTCCATTAGACAAACACATCAAATTCCTATGTGATGAATGCCAAATAAATAACATGATCTGAAAACAATATCAGAACAGAACACCTATTTATGTTAAATGTGATAGATAGCTCACACTTAGGATCTATCAAAAACTCCTTTTATCTTACAAAATCGTCTGTTTCAAATGTGACGAATATCGTGAATAATATGTTCGAGAGACTCAAACCAAAATATCGAATTGCGTTAAATGGATTGATAGGATGATATATCCATCGAATACTCCTTTCATCTTATAAAGTCATCCATTTCAAATGTGATGAAAGCCAAATAATTAACTTAATTAAAAGATAATATCAAAGTAGAAACTTTAGCTCCATTTCTTTCATGGATTGATTGGATGCTAGGTATCGAACAAATACTCCTTTTTATCTCATAAAGCCCTATGATCCAGACGTGATGAGGCCATAACTATAAAAATTCATAAAAAATATTTCTCTTATTCTTTTGAATCAAATGATTTGGATCATGATAGCGAAAAATAAATGAAAAAAATTAAATATTTTGTTGGTTTTGCTTTTATTTTTAATTGCAATTTTTTTCTTTTTTGTTAGGGGACTATAATTTCTTTATAGGGAATAGGAACAACAGGCCAATCAAAAATGAAAATAGATTTATCAAGTTTCATAAATATAACTCAACTTATAATCAACTTGGAGAATCATAATAGTTATTGGGCAACTTAGGTAACTCAAGCCTAACTAGATCCAGTATGTCTTAAATTTAAGTTGGCATCGCAACTCTTAATATTGAGAAGGTTTCTAGGAAATTTGCAACATAAAGAAAGCATCACTTTGTCACCCTCCCTCTCTCTCCAGCTTAGAATGCCAAGGCCCACTCCCACCCCCCTTCATCACTCGCCATGTTTTAATCTAATTGGAGGCATGATATCCCATGCAATCTATTATTATGAAGGAGATGTTTGGGGATGAAGTTTGTCATGAAACATCAAAGATTCAAAAAAAAAAAAATTATGGTATACTTAAGCATCACATAAGTTTGTAAATTGAATTTTAAGAAAATTATGATAGAGCTTTTATTTTGTAATTATATAATTATTTTAAATACTATCTTATTATTTTGCGTAATCAAATTGAGCTGAATTTGATCAAATACGAGCAAGTTGTGTGAGGTTGGATTTAGCAATTTTGGAGCCGGCTGGAAATTTACTAAAACCACCTCGTCTTATCCCGGGTTGCACGACTCTTGAAGCTTGCATATTTTAATACTTTTCCCATCCAAGGCAAGCCGAGCGGTCGGCTCTCTGCTCCCAAATCCCAACCTCCCCTTCTCCTCTTCCCTCCGCTCCGGCGCCGCCCGTTCACCGCCGCCTACCACCGTAGGACCGTCCCGGCGTCCGACCGCGCTGCCCGAACGCCGTCCGCGGTCTCTCCCTTGTTACAAGGTTGACCTTTCCCCCCTTCTTCTTCTTCTTCTTCTTCTTCTTCTTCTTCTTCTTCTTCCTTCTACTCCAACTTCGTTAATCTGTTCCAACTGGGCTTCTCATCCCCGCTTCTATCTCAGATCCCTAGGCTTGTAGTTTATTCTAGGGTTTCTTAACCATCCAAAAGCTACGCTTTTTGCCCCGGATTCCTGGTCAGTTTCGAATCTTACTCGAGATTTTTTTTCCCTAGGTTTTAAAAAAATGTTAATTCATTTATACAATTATCGATAGTTTGGAGAATATAATGTTTGTTTATCTGATTTAGATTTCTGATCTCTAAGCCATTTTAATTCAAATTTGGAACTTTCCATGTTTATTCTGTGAACCTGTTATAAGGATCTAGCGTTTGATTCAGTGATGTAGTGGGAGTAAAATTAGATTCTTGTGCTTGATTTTTCGGTTCGGTAATACCGATCTTGCCGCAGAAAAGGAATTATAGTATTAGGATGGTTGGTGATAGAGGGACCGGATGCCATGTTTGAGATAATTACACTATTCTTATCTTTGTTTATTTTAGTTTTCCTTCTCGACCTGTTATCTTTCACTTGAAAATTTCGATTTTCCATTGACATTTGAAGGACCTACTTCTGTGATTGAGTCATGAGACTTAGCATTCTGCTCAAAGAGTATATTGAGCTTCATGGGCAGATCAGCTTCCAACATATAGAATTTGGCATCCGGTTTACCTTACTGATATTGATACTCCCTTGAGTCACAAGCTTTAGGGATTGGTTTTGTCAAAAATGTTCAAATATAAGGTTGTTAGTTGATCTTTAGAACCTCAAGCTATCTGTGTTATTATTCCTTTTGTAGTTGGACGGATGCAGGTCAGTGATTTCAAGCCATTAACTGATATGGGTTAATCAGTGGCAACTTGTTAGCAAGTTGGATCAAGTGCAGTTGGGCTGCAAGCATGCCTGCTTAAAATGGGTTTTTGCATGATTTTGGATTGACTCATATTATATTGGTCGCAGAACTCGTTTCTGATGTAGTCTCCATATGAGGGTTGGGTTTAGTTGCGTTTAGTTGCGTTTCTCGGATCAAGTTCATTCTAATATAAACCCAAACCCAATTCATAAGGACGTGTCTGGATTGGGTTGGTTAAATGTATCAATGTTTTGCATGCAAGGAAACAACCATAAATTGTAGGCATTATGAACAACTCACTTCTGTTGGAATTAGTTCATAACATATGGAAGTTAAGCTAAAAAACATATCTAACTGATTAATTACATAAAATAGTTAGATATGGCACATTCAAATTCTGTTAACAGAAGTGAACGCATATCAATGACATGCAACACTTGTATCTTCTATAATGCTTATCTAAACATGTTCACATTGTCTCACTAAAATCAAAGCTAGCATGCTGATTTTATCAAAAAATCAACATTACTAATTATGCTTAAGGCATTCTGTGGTGGTCTGAGAAAAAATGTACTTGTTCAGGTTGGGGTAGTTTTGCATTAGGCTGCACCTTTTTTAATAATTGGACCTAAAAATATTTCAAATGATTTCAGTCTGGACTGGGTCGAGTCAATTTTTTATCAAACTTGGAGCCAGAACAGGTTACTTTGATTCAATTGTGGTCTTATGTATCGTACTTTGGACCAAATGAACTTGACAATTGACAATCCATTTTGCGTAATGAACTTACACTGCAATTTGGCATAAAGTTTTGATTCAGTCTCATCAAAGTGGCTTCACTTGCTGTGTAGATTATTGGTGATAGTTTTGCCATAGTTGCCAATTGCATGAATATATCTACTAAGACTGTTTATTGAACATCTTTGCTGAGGCAGATCCTCAAGGATGTAGAAAAGTTTGATCTTGTTTAGTGCTTGGAGTCGCTATAAGGTTTATATTAATCCTCGGATTAAGTAGAGAACCTAGACAATGATTTGAAAGTAGAGAACCAAACTCCCTTTGCTGAATTTGGTTCTTAGTTACCTTTTCCATGTGTGATATGGGGGAGGGGTTGCCCCTAAAAGGTCCAAGGATATTGGCAGCAATTGTGCAAGTACAGCATTTTGATTCATTTTGCTGTCAAAAAAGGTGAGAGGGGCAAATGGCTGCAGTATGTGCGGAGTTTGCATAGCTAAGGAAGAAGCCATCTGTCACATGCGTTTTTCTTTCCATGTGATGTTGTCTACATGGAATGGGTAGCGTGGCAGGGATCTTGTCATAGAAATATACCCTTTTGTTCAAACAATGTTCTTATTTGGAAGCCCAGTGGAGATGAATTGCTCTTGTATTATTCTAGTATCATTAATTTTGGCTTTGAAGCTATATGTTGCAAGCTTGGAAGTCATAGCCTAAAAGAACTTTGAAGTTAATTTGAGTGAAAATTTTCAATATATATTGACCGAGTCAGGAATTGTCTATGTGCTAGGCTAGTGCATTGACTGGCATCACTCTTTGTCTGTCAATTCGATTTTTCTTTTCCTTTTGCTGCTGTTGTTTTCATGCTCTTAAATTGTAATTTGGGAAGGTAGATGTGGTGCATAATTGGAGTCCACAAGGAATGAAGGAATCTCCTTTCTTTCTGTCATCAACAGTATTATATTTGTAGCTTAAGACATGTTGGCTGCTGTGGTTTTAAAAGATGTTTTATGCGTCAATTAGTTTCCCAACCATCTACCGCTGATTGTCTTGATCCATCAACTTTTAGTGATGAAACTTTTGTCAGCTTTGATATTTATCTTTTGGTATTGAAGTTTCGAGCTGTAAATGTTTGTTTATGATCTTCGGGATCATCTTTTGCTCTTTGAAAACCCAATCTTTCCTGAGTCTTCATTTTTTGTGATTGTTCAATCTTGAAAATACTTTATGATGAAAAATGTCCTTGCAAGGAAGTGTCATATCAAGGATGGGAGCTAAATCCAGAAGAGCTTTGATTGGTACTCATGATTTTATACTATGGGTTTGGATGGTGATGGATGCCAAAGTAATTGGTAGAAATGCTATGTCAGTCTTAAGTATCTCATATCTTGCTAATGTCAGTCCATAGTAAACATGATGCATGTAAACATGTCTAATTTTTGTAAATATCATACATTATGCGTCCTTTAGAAGATGTGCGGTTAAGTTTAATATGACATAGTTCAAAAGACATGGATGTTAACAAGTCAAAGCAATGAACTCTTTTGGAAAATATAATTACAAAAAGAAGGATTTTGTCAAATATTTGGGTTCTAGTAGGTATCAAGTGTATAGGCAACTTTATCAAAACATACCTTTTATTATGCAATATTATAGAACAAAGTGAGCCCATGTTCAGTACATTCTGCCTCGCATTAGAAAGTTCTATTTATGGTGCACAGTGGTACTGTACAAGACAATGGGAATGAGTCGCAAGGAAAGTTGTATAGCAAGGAAGAGTTTAATGCATAGCTGATGCACCTATTCTGGAACTTACCATTTTCCCTTGATTCCTACATGTCATTTTACGTATTGGAAGCATGAATAAGTGATAATTATATGGTTCTTTAGCAAATAAAAATGGCATGTGCTCGAAAAAATTGATTTTTATGTGTTACTAGGTGGCCTGCAAATTTGGGCCCACCTTGTGCTTCCTCCAATTCATTCTTGAGAATATAAAATTTGATCAGGAGCAAGGGTCAAAGGAGTAGTAGTGGGTTCCATGCTGGTTTGCAATCAGTATAGCATGGTTCTTGTGCATACCATACTGTACCAACACATGGTATAGTATTTTTTTTTTTGTTTTTTTGTTTTTTTTTTTTGGTAGAAACGGCATTTCATATAACTCTAACTTGAGTACATCCAGCCAAATCAAAGGAAAGCAAAGAGTAAAAGATGGGAGGAATATCTCCTACAGATGTCCATAGGACCTCCCCAGAGTGCCGGGCAACAAAAGAGGCAACCCAGTCTGCCACACTGTTCGCCTCCCGAAAGACATGTGAGGCCTGGAAGTCGCTCAGCTCCTGAGCCAATCGCCGAATCTCACGAATGAGGGGATGACCATCACCATATCTATCCACTCCTCGTATCCAGTCGATCACCACAGAGGAATCCCCCCTCAAGACATATATGCTCAGCATGAAGTACCCGCCTCGCATATGCTATGCCCTCCTATGCTGCCCGCAACTCTGCCCCAACTGCGGTAAATCCCGGCGTACGGCACCCACCAGCAGCAATGAGCCTACCCAGATAGTCTCTGATAACAAAGTCAGCTCCTCCTGACATCCCGTCCACCGACATACTACCATCAAAATTCACTTTTAGATAACCAAGGGGTGGGGGTACCCAAGAAACAAGGGCAAACCTGGGCGCTGTGACAGCTGAAAAAGTACCCCAGATGTCCCTGGCTATCTCAGAAGTGAAGCTAATGGCAGCTGTAGTCACCTCCCTGGCATAAAGCATGGCTCTGTCCACCACCCTCCGTGGGGGTAATCGCCTACCCTCAAAGATGCCAGCATTTCTATCCAACCAAATAGAATAGACCAAATATACCTAGCAAATGCCGGCCTCAACAGTGCTAGGCCTCCTCATGGAAACCCTCAGCCAATGAATCAGATCCTGTGTCGACTCGACTGAGTGGGGTAATACGAATGGTGACAGACGCCAAATCTCCCTAGCTCTGGGACACTGCAAAAGAGCGTGATCAATCGTCTCCTCGGTCTCCGTGCACTCCTCACAACACTGAGTAATCCTCATGCCCCGCCTCACTAACAAGCTCCTGGTCGGTAAGCAGCCCCATGCCACCTTCCAGATGAAGAGCGCCACCCGCGGGTGAACCCGCATCCTCCAAATCCATCCTCCCTCTATCTGTCGGGCTGGCTCTCGGCTCATAAAAGAGTGAATATCCCTGGCCCTCACCTGAGATCGCCCTGACGGCATCCAGACTAGTCTGTCCAACTCCTCTCGGGCAGGGATATGTAGGGCCAGGATCATCTCTGCCAACTGCTCCCCAAAAGTCTCTCTGATCAACTCCATCCTCCAGCGATCACCCTCTGGCTCCATCAGATCTCTGACCCTGAGGCCGGCTAACCTCGACGTATGCACCATAACTGGTAATCTGCTAATAGGCTGCTCCGTCACCCAGCAATCCTCCAACACATCAATGGACCGTCCATCTCCAATGGCCCATCTAATCGCGGGAAGCACCAACCCTGCCCTAGCACAAATCTCTCTCCAAACTGGTGAATGGCGACGCCCAGCATGGGTCCCAGGCACTAGGACGCCATACTTGGCCCTCATCAGTGAAGACCACATGCCACTAGGCTCCAGCACAAATCTAGCAGCATGCCGTGCCGCTAGGACCTCCCGTCTCGCCACTAAGGACTGCACCCCCAAACCACCATATCTCGTTGGCTGACATACAACCTCCCATGCCATAAGAGGGATACCCCCCCTGCCACTGTTCCTCCCCCAAATAAAGTTCCTATAGATCTACTCAATTTTCCTCACTGTCGCTACCGGAGTAAGGGAATTAGATAGTAGGTAGACAGGGATAGAGGAAAGAACTGACCGTACCAGAGTAATCCTGCCCATCATGGATAGTGAGTGTATCTGCCAGCCCTCCAACCTGTGTCTGATGCTGAGCTCGAGGGAAGTGCAATCGCCACTGCGTAGGCGCTGACCGGAGATCGGTACTCCCAAATACCTCATCGTGCCCTCCTGCTCACCCACTCCCAGACTCTCCACAATAGAGGTCTTCACACTCAGTTTGGTCTTCGGGCTGAAGATGATTGCTGACTTAGATAAATTAACCCGTTGACCAGACATAGAACAATAATCTCGGAAAATCCTCCAAATAATCAGTGCAGCCTGCCTAGTCGCCCGAGCTAACAAGAGGCAATCATCGGCAAAGAGCAAATGCGAAATCGGTGTGGCCTCCGCCACCGGCCTATAAACCTCCAACTCCTGGGAGATCACTGCATGCCGAAGCGCCCGGGAAAGTGCATCTGCGCATATAATAAACAGCAATGGAGAGAGGGGGCATCCCTGACGCAATCCCCCCGAAGACTCAAAATACCGTGAAGGCGATCCATTTACCAAGATAGCAAAAGAGGGGCCCCTGATGCACCCCATAACCCATCTGATCCATGCCTCCGGAAAACCAAATCCCTGCAAGGACTGCTGCACAAAATCCCATCTCATCCTATCATATGCTCTCTCCATATCAAGCTTGATCCCCATCAAGCTCCTCCTACTCGAGGCCCTACCAAGATCAAACATAAATTCCTGAGCAATAAGGACATTATCTGTAATACTCCGCCCTCCCACAAAAGCCCCCTGCTCCGGGCTAATCAGTCTCGGTAGAATGTCTCTCAATCTCAAAGCTAGTAGCTTCGCCGTCACCTTGTACAAGGTAGTACACAGACTAATCGGGCGAAAGTGACTCGGCTCAGAAGCGTCCTGTCGCTTCGGTATGAGGGTGACTAGGGTCCTCTGCCAATCTGTAGACATCACGGCTGTACTGAAATACTGCTGTATGGCTGCTGTCACAGTCTGTCCCACAATCATCCAGTACCTCCGAAAGAAAAATGGTGGAAAGCCGTCCGGGCCGGGTGCCTTGTCCCCCTCAAGGGACCACATCACCTCCTGAATCTCCCTCGCCGATACCGGCCTAATCAGCGCTGTTGTATCCTCCTCCGCCACCCGTATCAGTGGTGGCACAAGACCCTCTGAAGCCGCGGGGCCCGTCTGCTCAGACCATCTGGCTCTGAAAAAACCCTCCAACACCCTACGAATCATATCTGGGTCCTCCACTAGCTGCCCATCCTCATCCCTGATCGCCCTAATCCTGTTCCGATGCCTCCTAATCACTGCCGCCTGGTGGAAAAATCTGGTATTCCGGTCCCCCTCCTGGATCCACTGTACCCTCGATTTCTGTCTCCACAAAATCTCCTGCTGTCTCAAGAGGGAATCATGCATGGCTAGAAGAGACCTAAGCTCCCCCATCTCCTCCTCTGCCAAACCTCCCTCCCCGGCCTCCTGAGCCTGTAGCTTGACAATGGCCTCCTCAGCCTCCTCAATCCTCCTAAAGATATTCCCCACCTCCTCACGGTTCCACCTTCTCAACCTTCTCTTCGTCAGCTCCAATAGGCGAGACACACGATACATAGCATCCCCTCTCACCGGTACGCCCCATGCCGCCCTGACAATCTCCCAAGACCGTGGATAACATGTCCAAAACTTCTCAAATCTAAAAGGGGAGCGAAAAGAGACAACTGCATCAGTACTAACCAGTAAGGAACAGTGATCGGATGCAATCCTCGGCAGATGACGGACACCAACTATGTACAGTAAAAGGGACACCAACTAGTATTTGGTGTTGGCACAACAAAAGGGACAGCGACACCAACTATGTACAGTAAAATACTGAGGGGCATACTGAGTACTGATTCCCTCCCTATATGCTACCATATATCTGGCATGAACCGGAATGAATTGGTACTTCAACTCTTGGTTGGGGGTTGTATTTGGTTTTATAAGTCCGCCTTTGTTGAATCAATAGCACAGTGTGTTGGATCTCTGATCAATGCTTGAATAACATGTGATGGAAATGATTCTCCAATGGTATATGTCCATGGTGAACTGCAAGACCTGGAAGAAGTGCAGAAGCAATTTAATTCATCCATTATTTGCTGTAAACAGAAATTCGAGAATGCTTGATGAGAGACAAAATGACAAAATGTTGGCAATAATTTGACAGATTTTTGCTGCTTTATATTTGCATTTATCTTATCGGATTCTTCGCATTTTCAGGAACCATGGCGAGCAAAGCTAGTGGTGATATCAGGGAACCGGTGAATGAGCAAGCAATTGCAAATATGTATGCGACCATGCGCTCTGAGATGAGCCAGTTCTACTCAAAGATCACAGAATTAGAGATGGAAGTCAGCGAGCATTCCCTTGTAATTGGTGCAATACAGCCACTCGATCCCTCTAGGCGCTGCTATCGGATGGTTGGTGGTGTGCTGGTAGAGAGGACGATTAAGGAGGTCCTGCCTGCAGTGCAGCGCAACAAGGCAGGCCTTGAAGAGGTCATTGCTCGCCTTAACGAGGCATTGGAGAAGAAGAAAAAAGAGATCGCGGAGTTTGAGTTGAAGCATAAGATCAAGATCAGGAAAGCAGACACCGAGGCTAACGATGACGGTAACCGTAAAGAAGGTTCTGCTCAGGGTGTTCTTGTAGGTCCGGCAAATGAGTAGGGCGAGGGATGGTACATTAAGCTACAAAGAGTTAAACTTCTAGATGGAAATGTGGTTACGTTAACTGCGAGCATGGATGCTATTGTATTTTTGTGTTAAAGGATACATATTTGCGTTTGGTTTTGGACTGCCTCAAAAAATGACAAGCTTAAGTGGATAAATGCTGTGAATGCTTCAACTTCGACAAATCTTTAGTTCTCTGTTATCAGTTGACCTTTCTTCTTTGTATGTTTGAAAGCCCGTTGCACCGGGTGTGTATCATTGTATTGTGGGATGTATTTCCTGCCGCTCCATGCTATGGGTTTGGATGACAGGTCAAATGGGAAACATAAGCGGATGGCTGAAATCTGGAAATCAAGAAATTACAAAATGGGAAACAAAATGGTCTTGTAATTGGAATATCCAGAAGGATTGATGTCCTTTCTCCTCCAAATTTCTTAATTTTGCAACCTAGAGGCTCTGTTTATTTTCTATACAGTGGTGTCGCTTGAAGAACTTGGAGGATTTTCTCATCCATATAAAGTTATCTACGGTATCTATAGTATTCATCTACATCAACAAGATTGAAATATTCATTTGTGTTGGAGCTGGTGAGAGTTTATACTATCAATGTGTGAATTAGTTTACACCGAGTGCATACCGAAAGTAAATCCATGGGCTCATTAATACTGAATTGGCAAATTAATACTTGATCATCTATATATTTTGAACGCAACAATCTCTGCAAGCTCGACCAACTAATCTTCTCATGTTATGTGTTATAGAAGACCTTTTGTGTGCATCAAATGGGAAGAAGCTTATTGCTTCTGCTACAACACAAGCTCCCCTCTCTCTTGTCATTCTTGCTGTGGTATAACTGAAACAGTGTGTGACGTGGGTGGTGTTCTCTCACGTAGGATTCCAGCCATCTATAATGGAAGAAAGCTATTCTGGCAAAGGAGCAACAAAAGCAAGGGCGAAGCTGCATGCAATGGTGATGAGGATTCACTTTTTTTTGTTATTGTTAGGATCATGACTTCTTTGTTCTTTACGGAACTTTTGCTTGGCTTGCACTCCGGAGATGGGTGAGCTGGAAAAGCTTCATGGCTTCCACCCATGACACTTTTCTGCCGTGAATGAGACCAACTAGGATGATAGAAGTGAAGTGGCAAACAAGCTAACAGAAGGGGAAGGATGCATGACTGACGGAGAGGGTTTTGGCAACCAAATTAATGAGTGCAATCAAAATTCACCATCTCCGTATCAGACTTCGTATCGGTGCAACATTAGGAGTATTAGTATAATATGGTATAAAATTTTTTTGGTATAGCGAGCATTGGTATGCCATCCGTACCGAACCAATATGATATGGTATGTTTTGTACTATTTTGTTTATACCAATATGGCATACCATGAATACAATCGAAACCATCAATTGGGTTCGCTGTTTTGTGCCTTCTAGAGTGGGATCTACTCACTATGAGAGATTTCTCCTTGAACTAGCAATTGCAGGTTCCATTAACACAAATGAGGCCATAACCCTGTGGTGGTAGTCCCTTTTAGGGGGGCGAGGAGGTGGTGTTTTGGAAACTTGTGCTGTTCCAACACAGGTTATTATAGGTGGCACAAGTTAGCCCACGAGCACGTTTGAGCATGGACATTCGATTAGCTATGATTTAGTGCGATTCAAATGAAATCCAACAAGATTGAGTTTGTTTATAGTTGAATTTGATTCATAAAAAAGAAATTTGTTAAGAGTTGAATTTGACACCGGGAGCTAGCTTGGCATAATTTGAGTCATGCAAAGTTGGTAGAAACTCTGTAACTAATAAATACATCATGTCAGGGTTAGTTTGGATCAATCACATAGCGTAGACCGAAAGATATTCATTTAGACCTAATTTTCTATCTAAATCTATTCATATATAGTTAAAATTGGAACATCCGAGTAATATTCATATATGTATTCGTATCTGTTAAAAAAATAAATATAGATATGAATAAAAAACTACCTAATCAGTATTGAAATATCTATCTTTATTTGTAACTCTATTTAATTTTATATAAACTTATAAATTTTTTTAGAAAATACATGGTTACAACAACGTGCTCTCGATTTACATCCATAAGCATTTAAAATAAATATAAGTATATTTTTTTATTTGACTGACTTATATATATATATATATATATATATATATATATATATATATATATATATATATATATATATATATATATATATATATATATATATATATATTAGTATTCAGTCCGTATCTACCGCTATCGAGCCCAATAATAGAAATTCCCATCATGTATTTGATGTTTTCCGGATCTAGCCAAACAAATTGCAAAAAAATTTTACCCTTAGCTGGAAGATGGGATGATTTATATGGTATATATTTATCCACAAAATCCATATCCTTTGCCGTATAAGTGTCGCATTGTATTCCTTTCACATGATCGTGACAGAAGCAGTCTCGGGACCCACCACTGGAACCAGCCAAGCACAGCCATAAACAAGATGTGGGGCCCTCACTACTACTCGACAAACAGGTGTCCAGCTGTCGCCATCTAGGGAGAGACAGAGTCATACGGCCATCTCCACGCGGTTGTGGAGTCCAACCTTGCGCGTTCTCCATCCCATCAAACAAACCAGCTTTGCTATAATTCCAGCAAGCTATTTACTGCTCCTAAAGACCTTATTAGGATCCTTCCTCTACACTTTCTAAGAGAGAGAGAGATTTCCACAGGGTACTCGTTTCGTAGTGTAAAAGCAAAATAAAAAAAAGAATCCTGTGAGTTTTGAATGGAGTGTGACATTCTATGAGTGCGGCTAGCCTCATTTCCCAAAATACCCAGCTTAGTCGATAAGTTGTACGTATGGTTAATTTTTAGAAAACTCAACATCCCTTCTTTTTTTTGATCAGACCATAACATACGATTTCTTGATCACTATTATTTTATTTTTAATGCTGAACATGCTTATATAGAATTTGCAGATACTTACGCTTGTATCAGACATATTGATATTAGTTCTTACACACAATTATAGTTTACTCGCATATGTACATGCTTATATCTACATGTACATAATTAGTTGTAGCTCTGTATGTATTAAAGATTAAGTGTGTACAGCCACTAGGAACCAAGAATTAAAAAAAAAATTGAAACTTTAGTCGGGACTAGAAGTTATAGTCTAATTAATGAAGAGACCGGCTATCAAGTTATTATTGATTGAATTTTTTTTTGAATAATCGAGCATAGAATGGACGTAAAGGTACAAAAAAAATACAGAAATGATGCATAAAACAAGAAATAATTTTATTGTAGATGAAAAAGAGAGAGACAGGATATTATCAATAGAACTTGCGAATGAAGAGAAAGAGCAGTGATAAAAGCACCAATTAATAGTAATTGTTCTTTGTTTACGTTCTTGTTATTTTCTTGCATGTCGAAGGGCATTTTTCCAAAAAAAAGCTTGCCCTCTCCTACTCAAAACCGTGTACGATCCTGGGATCCATTTCCACCTGCCAAACTCGTAATATTTTATCCCAAGTCCACAGTTTTTAATCGAGTCATCTCAACGGAAACCAGCTCATCATCCCAAGCGAGCGCGTCTCAAGATTCTCCACATAAAAGCCAGACCCCCCACCCATCCACCCAAACCAAGTGCTCTCCCCCCACCACCTTCCTTCAAAGCCCAGCATTTCCAAACAAGTTCTCAGTTCTCTCTTTTTCTCATCAACATCGCTGCTCTTCTTACAACTACTTGCTGCTGGTGCTAAGAAGCAATCATCTTCATCTACCATGGCGAAGAAGAAAGCAACATTGACAAGCCGAGCATGGAACTTGCTTCGCATGGCCTTGTTGTGGGCAAGGAAAGGTGGTTCCTTGAAGCGGCGGCTAATGGCCGATCTCCACTTCATTGCGAGTCATCTCAAGAGACTTGGAGCCGGTGACCACCCCTATGGAGAGCTCCACCATGGCGAGCGAGAGCTGTCATTCGATGAGACCCCCACATTCCGCTTCAAGCTACGCCGGCCTCGCTTCCCATGCATCCAGCCGCCCACCAAATTTGACGACAATGATGATGATGACAGCAGTGTCTTCTATAAGACAGGCAATCCGAAGAGCTGTAGCTACTTTCAGAATGAAATGGAAGAAGAGGACGTAACCGATCATGATGAAGGTGGTCACGATTATGATGATGATAGATCGAAACGTGGAGCAGTCCATGAAGATGATGAAGAAGAAGAAGAGATTGACTCGAAGGCTGAGGACTTCATAGCGAAGTTCTACGAGCAGATGAAGCTGCAACGCCAAGTCTCGCTGCTGCAGTACAATGAGATGCTTGACAGAGGCATGACTTGAAAGAAGCATAATACCACCAGAGGTTGGAATTTCTTCTCGTGTGGATGCTCTTTCAATCCTCTGTATCTATCTACTTCTCCATTCTTTATTTGCGGCAATGCTGTATATAATAATGGAGTTTTCCAATAAGTTGTGGCTCATTTAGTGCATAATCTGCTCCTTCTCTCTTAAAAATTTGTTTCCCTTGAGTTTCGTCATAGAGAAAATAAAGTTTCAGGAACTAAAGTTGCATTATGAAAATACACTGCAAGAGATGTATAGAAACCTTCCTCAGATGCTGTCTCACAGCCCTTAAACCTTTTACCATACCTGGAATCCAGGCAAATAAGCACTCAGCTGATGCCCGGAAACAGTACTATTGTGATACTACTGTAATTGAAATTTGACAGTTCTGGAACTCTGAAGTCAGCACCACTCTGCAATCAAAGTAGCCATCATCTTCATCAGAGACAGCTTCTTTAACTATGTAAATACAAGCGAAAAATCCATTATCATTAATCAATTCAATCTCTCAGCAGTCTAGACATCACTTTTGTGGACAGAGCTTTCCATACAACCAATACTAATCAACGTTCGCTGCCATTCATTCTATACAGAATGACAACCCACATTACAATGTGATCTTCCCTTCAAAACCTCAATGGCCTAAACATGCAACAAATATCTGAGGAGCTTTCAGCAGAGGTGGCTCCGAAGCAACCCCAATCTACCAGTGAGCAAAATTCTAGACCAAATTCCGACATAATGTTTTTGAGTAGCAGCAGAATTCATGCTGTCCATCATCATCCTCATGGCCGCTTCCAAAATGCGAGGCCTGAAGTGGCAAACTCAGGTGACCAACCTCCAGAGCTAGCACTTTTCAACTAACAAATTATTAGTTGATCAGAGGAGTCATTATCCTCAAAATTCTGTGTTTTGTCAACTCCTCCATACCGATAGCAACAATGGTTACTAGATATCTTTAAATAGAATGAAAATCAAAGCAATCACCTGGTAATCAAACATGCACAAGGAAAGATAAAAGGGACCAAAGGGTGGCACTGGAGCAATGATCTTTACCATACTATGGATCTCTAGAATTAGAGTTTATATAGAAAGCTGGAAAACTGACTTCCATAATTGTCCAACAAGGAGCATTCCAAAAACCAATAAATGGATAAAATTATATTTGAGAAGAACCGCAAATAAAAAATTGTTGCTCTGGAAAAAGTACACAATACTCTCCATATTGAATCTTGATGCAGCTCCAGCTTGACATCAGTAGCAACAAAAACGCAGCAACTTAGCCTTGGTACAAAACATGCATTGCCCCTAAGATTTTTTTATTTTATTTTGAAGATATTCCCTACAAGAATTGGAAGACCATAAATTTGAGTCATGATTCAGGATTACAGATATGGTTAATCATGAATAGACACTCATAAGCTGATGGTTTACCTCCTAAAGTGGGGGCACTAGAGTCACCGAGGGGCTTCTGCACTCGAATCAGAAATCCTCTTCAGATACGGCTGCAGTTGTCCGGTTGCTGCCAATATAAGACCTACAGCAGAAAAGAAGAGCTATCACCTCTTGGAAAATTAACTCACTGCTTTAAATATTAAAAAGGATGGTTAAACCTATGCATGTTCTGATTTAAATTTCATCGCAAAGAAATCATCAATGGTTGGGCAATCTATCGCAATAAATTATGGCATGAATATCATGTGCCCGTTATCTCAAGCTTAAGGAAACTGACAAGTCAGATTAACAGGACTCGGCTAATGAAAATGATAAATGGCCAATATATGTGTTTTTTTGTTACTCATGACTGAAATTACTCTGCAGATCTGGTCAGCAAAATTTGTTACTGCTGCACAAAAAGTCACTTTGACCCTTCAGACTCTATTCAATGAGATAAGTTGTCAAAATTACATGATTTCAACCTCAGAAATGTCACAGAATAGCAGTAATAGAGTTAATAAGCCTTTTCCTAGATTATTTTGTCCAATAAAAGATATTCATTTCATATTTAAAAAAAAAAAAATTCTGTGCAAGGAATTATTTTTTTAAAAAAAAAAAGTGTGTGAGATATATCTTACTAAGTTGCAAAGGTTACCTAAAAACAGAGCTGAAGGTTTTCCAGGCCTTGATTTGAATTCCGGATGAAACTGCACACCAACGTAATAGGGATGATCTTGTAGTTCTACAATCTGCTCAACGATGACAAAAGGAATCATCATATATAGTTTGTCAGGGCATAAAATCAGCATAAGCTAAATTACGAGCTCAATACCTCCATTCTTCTTCCACTTTCATCACTTCCTACAAACTTTAGGCCCGCACTTTCCAAGTTTCCGATAAAATCAGGGTTCACCTATAGCATGGTAAATTGTAAGCATATTATTCAAGGCTTTGGATGTTAAATTGCGAATACTAACAATTATTGCCATATATATGAATTTACCTGCACAATTAACTTTTACACATATCTAAAAAGAGCATAGACTTTTAATTGAAATAGACGAAAATCCCATTAACCTTTAAATTCTTTGCAGGTCATACTCTTACATAGTGTCAGATGGCTGAATCAAGAGAAGTAACATGGGGATGATGGAAATTTAAATTAACAACTTTTTGACAAGAAGTTGATAGTATCACCAATATGATAAAAAGAAAATCATTTTATGGACACAAAATACTTGAGGAAACAGTTCCATGATGTTGTATTGTATGAAAAGTAGAGTACCATATGCAGGCCTGGTCTAGGCAATGGGAGACCAACATAAATCCACACGTTACATGAATTTTAAAGAGAGTTCTGGTGGTATCTTTTGACACCAAGACAACCTATGTTGTAGTTCAAGAACAAAGGTGTAAAAGCTCAGGCTCTCTGTTCATGTTAATTCCAGAATTATAAAGAAGTTATTGTGCACTTGTTCATTTTCTTATCCTACCATCATAAAAGAAAGGAGGGGAGCTTTTCTTTGTCATCCTATATCACTTTACCTCTAGAGTCCTTGGCCTTAATAATATATAACTAGAAAAAAGAGCTTCTTGATTGCAAATAACATTGGATATGTTATGTCAAAAAAAAAAAAAACTGCAAGGATAAAACAACAGAACTGTCTGCAAATGTTAGACAAGAAAAAATAACATGCCATATATGCATTCATCAAGATTAGAGGAAAAAAGATGAAAAAGAAAGAAAGTATGCCACGTGTCACAAAAATTTAGTATTTACAACTAACCTCGTATCTGTGACGGTGGCGTTCATCCACATAGGCAGAATTTCCGTATCTAGCATTTCACAGAAATTATTAAGATTAGATAAATGAAAATAACAGTGCAAACATGCTAAAGTAATTTAGATGACATAAAATGCTATGATATGATGGTTTTCCGATAATCATGTAAGTGCATGTTTTCAAATAACACGAACTTGCACATTATGGAGTGTGAATTCCATCCAATGTATTAGCTTACAGTTGTCAAAATCTAACCAAGAATAGATTCAGAAGAGCGAAAGGTTTATGTCATACAGCTTTGAGGTAATACAGTCAGGATTCTGGAAGAATGTTCTCCGTGACCCCAATCTCATTGTACTTCCCATGTGTGTTCTTGAACCCTGCATAC
This sequence comes from Phoenix dactylifera, assembly GCF_051530095.1. Taxonomy (NCBI): domain Eukaryota; kingdom Viridiplantae; phylum Streptophyta; class Magnoliopsida; order Arecales; family Arecaceae; genus Phoenix; species Phoenix dactylifera. Next base: position 20,482,353 of record NC_143203.1, read on the forward strand.
ATTTTGATGACATGATAAGGTCAAGTCTTTGTTTGTTTCAAAACATATGTAGCCTTGCTTGACTAGCCAAATACCTCAGGCATGAATATCACAACACGATGTGGTGTTTCAGGATCAAACTCTTCACTGTTTGCTTTTCCCAAACCTAAAACCTAACAAAATTTCACAAAAATAAGAGGGGAAAAGTAAAGAAGAGGAAAGAAGAGAAACAGAAGTTACAAATAAGATATATACATATCGAGAAATTTCAATCACAGAGATCTGCATCCCCAAGCAAATGCCAAGATATGGAACTCTGTTCTCTCTAGCATATTTTGCAGCCAATATCATTCCTGGCACCCCACGGTCGCCAAATCCACCAGGTACCAAAATGCATGAAGAACTCTGAAAAATTGGATCATGTAACTAATAGTTTTCTTGTATAGAAGATTATGTGTGTGTTATTATGTAAAATAGATGCTCTGAGACATTCTATAGAATTTCTGCAAACAAGAAGGTAATCGGCATCAATTGAATTCTTACCTTCAGAGCTTCCCATGCTACAGCATGCGCCTCCGGTGTCTGTATTTGAAGAAAAAGACCCAGCATATTACTTTAGAAAGGCAACAAGAGATATCCTTTATTTACAAATGGCTAGAGAAATTTATACCGTTTTTGCACTTTCATCTTCGAGGTCAGATGCTGCAATCCATTGTATTGATGGCTTCAGTGAGCAAGAAACACAGGCATGCAGAAGGGCCTGCAATGTGAGGTTCCATGAGAAGCATACAATTAGACATTACTCTTTAACATTCTAGTGTCAAACAAATCATATAATCAAATCAATTTAAGTAGGCTTGGCTGAAATAATGGCCATATTATACAAAGCTATTGTTTCATGGAGGGTCATATCCAGAAAAAATTTGTGAATCTGACCGAGATGAACAAGAATGAAGATAAGCACAGCCATAGCTAGTTTTTCTGGTTTATAGAAAATGCTAAACAGGTTTTGCATGTGGTAGAACCAAAAAAAAACTTTAAAAAGGTATGAAACCAATGTAAGTTGAAGGATACACGAAACATGATCCTCATTTCCTTATAATTCCATCTTTTGATTTTAAATTTCTTTTCTAACATTGTCTTTTCCACTGGAAAACTATTCAACTTCTTGTTTCTGATAGATAGTCCACCTTGTCATATTAGAACTATTGCCAATACCATCAATACCATAGCATGCGAATCTGCTTCAAACAGAAAATAAATAGATAAATGAATAGAAGCAGAAATTTTAACGGGTGAGTTCTTGACAGTATGAAAAGCAGCATGAGTGAACCAGCTGCGTACGCATTCGTCTGATTCTCAATTTTATAGCCACTTACTTTACTCCAGGAATGTGTGTTCCTAATTTTTAACCAACTTTGGGGAATCTCATAAACTAACAAGATTGAACTTGTTGACAACTCTATTACTAAAAAGAAGACTCTTGAATTGTGATTGAAGGGTCTGAAAAGGTGGGAACAGAATAGATTTGATGAAACTAGTGAAATATAAGAAGCCACTCCTTTCTAGGACAGATGGGACTGGTCCTCTCGGTATGTTGTGATTTTGTTAAATTATAAATTGACTGCCTATATTGGTTGTGGCACTAGCAATGAAATTTGAGTTTGCAATTTTTGTTCACCCTTATATACACTACACATTTTACAATTCTTAGACTACCTGAATTTCTTTACTAGAATTGTAAGCCTGACAAAACTCTTCAGACATAAAAGTTGCAGTTTAGCATCCCAAAGCTGCAGGCTGCCAGAACAATAGGTGCTAACAGACCTTTCCACAGAAAAACTAAATCAAAACATGATTTTACGTAATTGAAATCACACCTTCACTACAGATAAATAAGAGTCTGTCAGGCCAGTATACTTTCCAACCATAGCTATTTTAACCTGCAGGAAAATGGTGCCTTCATCAGTCATACGACTAGAAAAGAAAAATATTGGCACATAGCATGATGGGTTGTTGATGATACTGACAGAGTTTGTGAGGTTATCATATGCCTCTGCCATTATTGTCCACCCTTTTAAATCTGGAGGAGTAGCAATACTGAAATAAAGCTTCAATAATTAATCCTATAATTTTATATGGTGCTTAAAGATATCACCCTCGTAGAAACTATGAGTAATCACTAAGACTAAAATGTGTCTCTTACCTGAGACAATCCAACTGCTTTAATATAGCTTCGTGTGCATTTTGGTTCTGAAGAAAGGCTATCAGTCAGAATGTTGAGCCAACAAGATATAAGCATTTTCAGGTCAACGACTTTATGTGATACATATCATTTTTTTTTATAATTATACATATCATTTTATTAAAAGCATAAATTATGTGAAGTTTGGAACACAGGATATTGATCTCACCCGAAGTAACAGTGGAACATGCCAAATGTTTGGAACATCATGGATGTTAAGAATATTAGCAACCTATTGAAGACAAGAATAATTCGAACAATGAGATCCCGAAGATTAAAGAGTTACGAACCACTTGATAGCAAAAAAACTTACCGGGACATGACAAAATTGTGACAGTTTCTCTTTCGTACTTTCTTGTAAAGGCTGAAAATTTAAAGAAAAGTATATCTTAAATTCTTCCAGGGTTAAATTAAAATTTATGAACAGGAAAAGATCAAGCATGGAAATAAGTGGCAACTTAAAGAAATTTCAAGATTTGTGGAATCTCAAGAGCTATAAGACTAAAAGCTGATGATTACCAAGCCTGGCATCATTGACTGCAAAAGATAACTGGCAAATAAGTTCGTGATCAAAAATCAAAAAGGCAGAATTGCAAGGGACCAATTCAACAGGATCTAGAAAACAAAATTCAATAGCTATGTAGCTGCTAAGCCCAAAATGTTACAAGTCGAGTCAGATAACAGGCAATCGCAAATAGAAGAATCTATATGCTGTAACAGTATGGAAATAACTTATGTAGAAAAAGTAAGTCATAAATAAATTGCCCAACTATGAGCATCATAAGGAAAAAAGAAACACACTATGAAATCTTTCCAATGGAGTAATATATGATTTCATAATAAGAAGACCAAAATTACAAATCTGATAATGACATGCTTAAAAGAAATTTTAAACAATGGTAAAATCTCTGAAATCTGAATGCATCCCAAGGTAAAGCAAGTGCGAAAGTTAACTTTCTAAAATGAAATTAAACAAAAACATATAAAAAATTTGAAATGATGCTATCAAGAAAAAATATATTTTCTATTTTCTTTTTATAATAATGCTTCATTTCTTATAAGAAACCAAATAAATTAGAATTTATGTGAGACTATAACATAGAAGGCAACACTCTGAAATCAACAAAACATTTAACAGTCATTGAATTTATGAATGATCAAAATTCCTGTTCTGATAATGTTGTAGTATCAATTCAACCTATATCTCAAAGCTCAAGGTAAGAGTAGTGAAGTAGAAATCCTTTTTTGATCGGTGAAAGATACAACACCTACCACTACAAACATGCAACCCAGTTGAACCTATCTAAATAAGTCCATAGTGAAGACATGAAAACACATAAAAAAATTGTCATGCATGAGCTATGCATCATTCTCTTGTCGATCAAGCCCAAAGTGCTCACCTGAGCTGAGCGGCATGCCAATAAATCAGGAGTCAAACCTAATGCCCTTAATTCACGGACACTATGTTGTGTTGGCTTTGTTTTCTACAAAGTAAAAGCATTAACATTAGGCATTATGTTCACAGAAAGCAGCAAATAGTTTATATAATACAAACATCTAATTTCTGCTAGACTATAGTTTAGAATTCCATAATGTTCTATGAGGGGAAAAAATAATTAAGTGTACACATGCTGTACTTTCCATCATCTTGTGAAAAATTGATTTTTTTCTTACTTCTAACTTTATAATTTATTTTGTGGAACAAAGTGCAGGAAGGAATATTTACTTGCTCACCAACTACGCCCAATACTGGTACAAGGCTCACATGAATGAGGCAGAAGTTCTCTTTACCTGATTAGGAACCAAAATCATTCATGAGACACACAGAAACAGCATTACAAGAGAAATATCATTCATGACTCATGAGGCACAAGTTCACTACATGATTCGATTTATACATTTAACTAACAACAGCACATGCAAACGAACAAAATATTATAACTATACAGAATAAATGCAATAATAAACAGTTAATGGAAGCAAAACAGCCATTACAAGAGAAAACTATGCTGTAAAATCAAATGGTTGGTTTTATGATGCTCACAAAAAATTAGAAAACACCTCAGAAACACCTAAATCAGCAGGTATTGGACATATAAACCAACTAATAATCTCTTCAGCAACAACTAATCAGTCTTAACTATACAGATTTATGAATAGGATTATAATTTTATCTTAAGGGTGGCATAATCAGGAGCAAGGCTATATTCTTAAATATATAAATTTTGCAAAAATATTGGCCTTCATGGATTTCATGCAACATAAAACATAGTACTTGCAATAATCACAGGTGGTTAGCCCATTCCAGATTTTTATCCCAAAAATTTACTTAGAAAGAGATAGAGAGATGTAGATTATTCCTAAAAAGGAAGGGGAAAAAAGGAGGAGGAGGAGGAGGAGGAGATGCTGCAGTGAGGTTTCCTATCTTAGCTTCTTGAGAAACGCTAGAACAGATGTGTATAAATGCTTTAAGGGATTCAAAGAAGACAAGTGATAGTTGTCAGAGACTATGTTTATCAGGTGGTAGGCAAATCCTGCTGGATATGAACAAATCCTGAAAAAGGCCCACCAATTCAGATTCCCACGTATGTAGACTTTGGCATAAAATTAACTCAAATGTCAGATTTAGGAGGCATGTTGTATATTCTTATAATATAAGTAAAACCATATGCAAAACAAATGCCACCTAGAGCATGAAGTTGTCCATGCTTTGAGACATAGCATATGTGTATAGGCCAAGGACTGCAAAAGGCTATTATAGTTAAGGGTACTGCACATGTAATCATATTCATAACACGTCTGTCGATTGACTACACTCAACAGTAATGTAAAGCCAAAGGTGATAGTAGGCCTAGATGTCAAGTAACTACAAATAAAGAGTAAAAGGAAAAAGTGATGGTAGATCTAGGTAATTGTTGTAAACATACCAACAGAAAATGACAGCTGGCGCAAGGCTTCAATGAAAGGCATTGATTCAATATCACCTGGTACACCCATGAAATAGAGTTCCAACTGCATAAGAACATCTAAAGTGGCCCAAGCCTTTGCAGTAACACCTGTTAATGTAAATGTTCTGTTAGCTCATACCCACAGTCCCACCCAACTCTATTACACACACGTCAGCTGGGCCCCTTTTTCCATCGACCGGAGTAGATGATACTCTCTCAATCCGGTTCTTTATGGCATCTGTGATGTGAGGGACAACCTGGGATCCAGGATAATAAGCAAGCAACTCTTCAATTACTAAATAGCAATCAAAGTGATTTTGTTGACAAAATATATGATTATATTTAAACAAAAGTGGCCCACAAAGGTAGTACCTGGACAGTCTTTCCAAGATAATCACCCTTCCTTTCCTTGTCAATGACAGACTGAAACAGCATAGATTATGTCAGAAATTCTAAGAACACTTTGAGCGGGCAAAGTGTTTTTGCATAGAAGGAACTCACCCGATATATCTTCCCTGTAGTTATATTGTTGTCTCTAGTCAGGGTGACGTCCAAGAAGCGCTCATAGTTTCCCAAATCCAAATCAACCTATAAATGAAACACATTCACAATGATACATGATATAGAAGCAGTATAATAGGTAACAGAGATAAGTAGGTAAAAGACGAAAACAAACACAAACCAGAAACACAAAATCTCCTAAATCTCTAGTTACTCCAAATTCAAGAATTATGGTTGATAATCTTGTCTGTATTAGTCACTACTAGGACTAATGAAACATGAGATAAAGAATATGATCATTAAACCTGATCTAAAAAGAAAATTCAAATTTACCTGGTTCTGTGAAGTATAATGATCCATTAGTCAACAGGTTATGTCGCAGAATTCCATGTAGTTTTCTTTTTCAATTTCACAAGAAAGTTGAAGTCCAAATTCCAAATATATGAGGTTATACAGACGTACATATAAGGAGCCTTGTCTTTCAAGTAAAAAGCCCTTAAAGTCTGTTTGGAAAATTCTTCTACTCTTTGATGTAACATGAGCTCAGCTCAGGTCAAAATTTCCATATTGCAATTGAACATAACTCTTGTCAATTAACTACTTCAGGTTTGAACCCTAAATTAGTGGACAAAGGGTCCGGGGGTTGAAAATGCTACTTAAACATAAAATTCAACTTCTTCCATGGGAAAATCAGAGCAAAAGGCGATTTTAACAATATCTAAAAGAGTTTATGCGAAAAGGACCATGACAAGTAGAGCTCCAAAACAAAAAATTAAGGTCTTTTACCTCAAAGAGAAAGAAATCATATCAGAGCACTTGTGCACCATGTCAGAAGAGACCAAAAAGTTGAGACAATAGCAACTAAAATAAACAAAAACCAAGTAGACCCTATCAAAATCCCAACCTGTAACAACTGCAACTAACGGCGAATAAGACTTTCTTTAGAACATAGACAACCTGCCTCAGTTTCTTCTGAGAAATCCATATGTATCTTCCCAACCATTACTTCTAGCGCGATGCTTTGGCTAAAAGACCAGTCCTAATACTTTCATTTGCCCACCATTCAAGGCTTCGGAGAAAATATATCCTCAAGTCCATTTCAAAATTTTGGGAATAATACTTTTCCCCTTGACCCTAAACTAAGAAGGGTGGGAAGCAAAACAAATATAGTGCATACAGTAAACTGCAGAAATTCTGGTAGTAAGAGAAATGCAGTAAAATATAGTCCTCTATGGGGGCGTTTGGTAACCCCAACAGGATCACCACGGTGATCTAAGATCCACGATGATCTAAGATCCCCGGTGATCCGAATACTGGGGTGACTTGATCTCCAGCGATCTAAGATCACTGTGTTTGGTAGGCTATGGTCCAGTGATTAAAAATCCATGGATATCCATGAGTAACTTATTTGGTATAGTACAGGGATCCAAGATCACCGACCACATAATACCACAAATACCCCTGATATATCTTACATAGATTTTTTATGTGTTTTTAATTCTTACGAATCAAAAATGTAAGTCAATATGCTAATTCCTATAATAGCTCCATAATTTTGTCGCATATTCTACTTTTAGGAGCCCTTAATAAGTTTCTTTTGCTTAATCCCCTATAAAAAAAAATTTGATTCTTTGACGACCATTCATGCTAATAAAATTTACTATAGATCTTTAGCACTGTTTCCATCTATTTATGGTTGATAGCAATAGTGCTCTAACCTTAGATAGCAATAGTGCCTCATCAATTTAATATGATTCTTGAATGGAAGCACGGAAAAGTAATTACTCTAAAAGAAGGCCCATGAAACTGATTAAATAACTGAGATAATGCTTGGCAATACTGGTTGCCATGTCAAGCAAGAGGAGAATAGGAAAAGGTTATCCCACGGCACTTCATGGAATTTGTCCAGAAAGGGACAAATTCACTAGAGAAGGCAGGGGCATTATGAGAAATTCACTCCATCTAACTAATAAAAATCTTATCCCACCATCTCCCCTTCGAGTACCCAAGCAGCAACTGCAACATCACAGCACAGCAACCGTTCAACCACAGAAGAAAACTCTCCACCTCCCTTCCATCAAGGGGGAAGACTTGTAGCCAGCTCCTGTTCCCTTTTATATGGGGCCTTTGCTTCCTCAAATCTCACGGTCAGACACAGAAAACAGGGCAAGGAACCTCCCTACCCCGCCCCCCTCTCTCTCTCTCCTCTCTTTATTTCATAGCAAGTCGGTGCCTTTTTGCTTTCTCTCTTTCTTCTGTGGTTATCTTATCTTTGCCTCCCGGAAGCCTTCCTTTGAGCGAAGGCTTTCCTTTTTTATTAGCATTCGGACTCCTTTCTTGCGCTCGCTGGAAAGGAGAGCAGAGAGATGAGAGAGATCGGAGCGGAGATAGGGAAGAGGTAACGACTCGAGCATAAAAAAAGGTTGAGGGGTATTTTGGTCTATAATTTTCAACCTAGGATCACTGCCTTGGGGTGATCTTTGATTTTCGACCTCAAGGACGGGTACCCCATCACTAGGTTGGGCGGTGATTTGGATGATGGAGGTGATTTAGGATCATCGCCACGTAGGATCACCGTGGTGCAACCAAACGCGGCGATCTCATCACCTCCACCCCCATCACCCTTGATCCTAGGCCAATCACCCCATACCAAACGCGCCCTATATACACAGCATGATAACAGCAATGTCTACAATTCCCATGGGTGTAGAGGAACAAACTTGTTACAATCGAAAACATTATTTGCATAACCAATGAACCTTATGTGACTTGCACAGCTCAAATTCATGCAAAGTTAAAAAGAAATGAATGAAAAAATATACCAACGATAATTCACCTGAAACAAGCACAAGGTACAGCATATAGAACTAAGAAATGGTAAATATAAAAAGAGATGTGATGAGTCTTGGTTTAAGCTCCTCCGGATTATTTATTACAGACTAATGACTAAATGCTATGCCAGAACTATATACATGAAACCGGGAGCAGGGAATATCAAATTATTGGTCCAAGCCTCCAATAGATTTAAGAAAGAAAGTAGACCATAAAAAACAAAATCGTGATCAACAATTATCCTATCAGATATGTGTAGGCAAATGCTAGAAAATTGAAGTAAAATTAAGGTAAAGAAAGAAAACCTCGCCGCCATCATCAAGAACAAAAACTTCCCCATGTTCAAATGGAGACATGGTCCCTGCATCCGTGTTCAAGTATGGATCTGCATCCAGCAGTAAGTAACATGTATTAGCAAACTAATAATATACCAAGAATCTGAAAGCACAACAGAAATGAGCCTAATAAAAATCCTTACAAGACATGATGTTGAAAAAATAAAGATTGGAGAATACTTCAGCAGTTAAACTCCAGCTAAAACCAATCAGAGACAGACCAAGATTGCAAGTGGTTGTGAGAGAATGAAAGAAGATACCAGTCAACAAGAACTCTTTGCAGATTAAAGATTTCAAGAAAATTCGAAAGGAAAACAGTCTACAAATATGTAAGCTTCCAGGGTTTGTTTTGAATAATGTTTTTCTGTGGGTGTAAAACACCAAATCAGAAAAGGGGTGTTGCTCGGAATCTTGTAAAAGCTTTAGAAGGTTCAAGATAAACATAAAGGACACTTCACATTCACATCAAAATCCCATGAATCCAAAGCTAAACTGGATTTGTTTCACAAAGAAAATAATTCAAGAACAATCTACAATTGAAATAAAGATAAAGACGGGTAACCAAGAAAAATATTTCACATTCCGAACCAAGCCAAATAAACGCAAAGCTAAAAAAAGAGAAAACAAAAAGAAACAGCCAAAAGAAGCCCTTTAAAAGAGAATCTATGGAACACAGGTGACGAAAAAAAAAACTACACTTTCCCTAAAAAGGGCAATCCTGAGCCAAATCTTTATTTTGAGAAGAGCCCCAACATGTTCAGCTTTGAAAAAAGAATAGAAACAACAATGGATACTACCGAAAAGGTTTTTTTATTTTTAAAGAAGGATCATCAAAAAGAGTTAGAAATACCGGTGACTAGAGGAAATACTTCGCATTCTTAACAAAAACACAATCACTTTAAAGCTAAAGAAAACAATCACGATAAGCTCTTTTAATAAGAATTCATTCAAGAAAGAGCAGTGATTTAGATGATTGGAGTACATACATCTCAAAAATACCCAATAAAATCCAAAACGAAAGAAAGCTATCAACCACAAAGAAAAAACCACACGAAACCCCATTAAAGTAAAATCCATAAAAAGATAGGAAGGGAATACAGATGACTAAAGCTGATGAAAACTAAGAACCACACAGAAAACACTTCACATTTCCTATAAAACCAAACAATCTAATGCTAATGAAAAATAATAACCACACAGAAAACCCTCAAAAGAAATTCTTCTTAATGAAAATCGAAACAAGACTATAATTTACAACAACAAATACAAGAAGCACTTTTTAAAGAACAGTCTATGAAATAAAGAAACGAAATGCGAATAAAACAAGGAGATACTTCGCATACCCAACAAAACGAAACCAAATCCAAAGCTAAATAAAATCATTAAACACAAAGGAAAAACAAATGAAACCCTTTTTTTGAGTAGAATCAACGAAAATACTCCATATTCCCATTAAAAAAATCAAATCGATAGCTAAATAGAACTTAAAACTGCATGGAACCAATCAAAAAAGTTTCTTTTCGACAAAGAACCGATGAATGAGAGAAAAGAGGTGGAAAAGAACCGATTTTGATGGACGTGACGCGGAGGCCGCAGGCCTTGAGGACGACGCCGATGCTGCTGGCCGTGACGCCCTTCCCGAGGCCGCTGACCACGCCGCCGGTCACCAGGACGTACTTCATCTGCCGCCCCCCCGCTCCCCGCTCCATTTCGCGCCCTTATCCCTCACCGTCCGGTGAACCGACTCCGATTCCCCCCCTCTCTATCGCCCGCTTGCTCCCGAGCTCTCGAAGGAGGCGTAACTGCTAGCGAGAGAGCTAACGGGATGGAAATAAAAAATAAAAGGGTTTATGTTATGATGCTCCGCAGGAACATCACTGTCAGCGTATTCAAATCACTTACGTTCATTGCGTCCGATTTTATTTTTTTTCATATATATCCTTTTAAATGTATAAAATTATTGAATATTTTTATAAAACTATTATTTGTATGAATATTTTTAATTTTTTTAAGCACCCTATCTCTAATATTGTTAAAAAAATAAATAGTTTAAAATTAAAATAATTAAAATAGTCTTATGGGTAGATATAAAAAAATATTAAAACACGCACACAAATAGCAGCTTTACAAGATAAATTTTTCATATTTAGAAGCATAAATACTTAAATTTTTTTATTAAAAAATCAAAACTTAGCTAGATAAATAGATTGCGTTCATGGGCGGTTACAAATGCGTCTGTAGTTATCCGGGCTATTTCACCATCCCGAAATCATTCAATTCGGAATTTACCTAACAAACAAATAGAAATTAGGACAGTGCATCCTACCAACTCGATAGATAAGTCGTACTTTTTCTAATTTTGGTTTACTAGTTGATTAAATTAGCTTTAACCTTCAGCACCCAACATCACAAGTAAGCATCCTCTCCCCTCCCTCTCTCTTTCTGTCCTACCCCACAGCCTAAGAATCCATTCGCCTTGGGACGATGAGGACTTTTAAGCCCCCTCTCTCTCTCTCTCTCTCTCTTCTCCTTCCTTTTTGACTTTTTTTTCCATTTCGATACATCCTAAAATGGCACAACACAGCTTTGTATCACGTCAAATTGATGACCGGCTGGTACACCAGTCTGGCAAACCTTGGTTCTAATGCTTCCTTCAATTTTTAGTTACTTCGGATCAAAGTTACAATGCAAATGAAAATGTAGCATGCCAAGTTGCAATCATTATGTTTGATTTATTTGCAGCTGCAATCATTTTAAAAATATAGCATGAAGCAACCTTGTCATTGCACCAATAATAAGAGCTTCATGCACCAAGTTGCCTTTATTTTTCTAATTGTAACTACTATAACTGAAGTTACAATCTCGTTAAATAAGATGGGATAAATCAATCTTGGTTAGGTGTAGATTGATTGTCACCTTCTGATGATTTGCATCTCAGGTTACGGACAATTAGCCCTAACTTCCAAGCACAAATTGCATCGTCAATTATAACGTTAACACTATCCATCTTCGTTCAATTACTTTGCAGCAAAGTTTGCTTCGTTCTTGAGCTAAGCATGAACTGTGCTCTGACCACTGAATTGAGCTCAAACAACTTACATCTGAGCTTAATGTAGCTTCTACTCACAAGGAGGATCCAATTGGTGGTGCAAGTGGGCAAGGCAACTAAAACCCTAACTCATGCCAAACTAGGGGTGGAAACAATCTGTGCATCCATGGAGCAGACATGTATTCCAAATTAACTCCGATCGAGTGAGGCATGCATCTCCAATTTGAAAAGCCGAAACCAAGTAATCCAACAAAATTTGGTGCAAAGATTCGATTGAACCCCTTGTACTTCACTTAATGCCCACTAAAAGAGACGACTTGATCCATTCACTCCTAGTGTTTGGTCCGATCATGATTTATTAAAGTCTTAGATATCAACCTAGTCTTGTCGGGCTCCAATTAGACCCAACCCAACCAAATTGCAACCTTGGAACGGAGTCTATGAGTGGCTTACATTACCTACTTACCTCCTCGGAGCACCAGAAAGTGAACTTCAGCAATGTACATGTGGAACCCAAGACAAGTGGAGGAAGAATAAAGCCTACCACAACAAGTGGTTAAGAAAAAAGATGTGATACATAAATAAACAGGCAAGACATTCATGATCTTAAAGAGAACCGGACAGTATAAGAATATGATTTATTCACTACAAAAGCATTTAGAAACTCAGGACAAGGCCTACGTGCGAAGTTTAGATGAAAGCAAAAATAATCAAGAATTTTTCTTTATAAATGTCCAATAGGAAGGTGACAATGAGCATCCGGTGAGTTGAGAATTTGGCAAACTGAATCAAAGTTGTTCGATAGCATTGGTTGATAATTGTGAAATGATCGTTTCATTTGCATGTCAATGGTTCAAGGTCAATTTGCTAAATTCACCGTAGCACAGCACATTTCCTTGGCTACGAAAAAAGTGAAAAATAAACCACATAAACTGTAACAACCCAGGATCTCACCCAAAATGGCTAGCCGGAAGGTATTATTTGGGTTCTTTGATCCTATATAAGTACCTAAGATCTACCCAACAAATAACCGATGTGGGACTAAATACACGGCCGCACGGGTCTTCACATACTTCCCCCGTTCAAGTCCCGACGTCCTCATCAGGCTAAGGGTTCAAATTTTATTCAAATCTAATCACAAAAACCACGATTGGCCCATGGTCAGCCCCAATGTATCCGTGTTGCAGTGTCTCCTAGTCCATAAAGGTTATGGATCGGGTCCGCTCTGATACCATTTATAACAACCCAGGATCTCACCCAAAATAGCTAGTCGGAAGGTATTATTTGGGTTCCTTAATCCTGTATAAGTACCCAAGATGTACCCAGTGAATAACCGATGTGGGATTAAACACACGCCCGCACGAGTCCTCACATAAACTATGGTAAAGATTTATCAAAAAAAATTCAGGCCGATCATTCTAAAGCTATTTCTGAATATTTATAAATATAAACCTAACCCAGTCTGTAATCGTATAATTTTGCTGATTATATTGGTACAATCATGAATTTCATAAACTTTTCGGTTTAGTTATCTAAATAAGCTCTAACTAGTTGCCTCAATAACGACAATTGTGATTAAGTTCTAAACCATTATCACAAAATTGGCCTCCTTAGCCTTATTCACCACCTGCGCAGCCCACGTTTGAAACATTGTAAACGAATTTTCAAGCAAATTTGGCACCTTTTATGAGTTCCCGATTGCAATAAGCTGTACTAGATTCCCGAAATTCTGCAAATATTCTATTGGCTTCGTTGGGGATGGCATGGGAGAAAAATAAAAATTCCTTCAACCCACTAAATTTAATTTTAAAAAGAAACAAAAGTGGGTTCTACATTTTTTTATTGATTAATCTTAATACTACATTACAAAGTGTCTATTTATACCAATAACATCTAACCTTGCACAATTTGAATTAATTTTTTTTTCTATTTAAAAGATATGATATTTTTTTTGATATAGATATAACTGGTAAAAATAATCATTTTATAGGAGGTAGATCTTCACTTATGCATCATCTTTGTTTTTAGTAATTTGCCTAAATCTTTCCTAAGTGGGAGATATGCTCGATGAAAATCTCTTCTAAAAATAAAGATCTTCGTTTTGATTAGCCCATTCTGGGAGCCAAATAATGAAATTTGCTCTTAATTACTTGATATACTGCACCTTTGAAGGGTGAACTATATTATAAAGCTCAAAGAGTTACTGATTTCAAAATTAAAAAAAAAAAAACCACCTTAATCGAGTACCGTACATGCAAATTAGAATTTCTGAAAGTTTGGCGCATGATTCAACTTCTCGATGTAAGCTTGAGGCATTAACAATACAGTACTTAATGCAGAGAACTTTACAAACTAACGGTATACTAGGCATGCATGCAAATCCGATGCTAATTTTGACCATTTCGTGTCTTCAGGCAGAGCAAAGCTTCACCAGGGTTTTTGAGAAATCAAGCCTAGAATTTATACATAGTAAATATGTTTACTTTTCTCAGCATGGTTGGGCCGAAACTAGTAAGCTTAACATATAGACGGTGGCTGCCATTAGAGCTTCACCTAGGACTCATTTGGTACGCGAGAATTAATAAGCAACTTCTGTTCTTTTCATTATTCAAAATGTTCTCTTATTTTATTGCTTATATGGAGATTTGAATCTAATGGTATTCAATGATTTGGGCATTGATTGAGTTGTTTTAATGTAGAAAGCTAAATTGGACTTTGTTTGAGGGGAAAAAGGATTTCTTTGTGCCGTTTCATCATACGCCTCGCTGGATTTTAGCCGTTTGTCGGATGGCATTTCGTTTTACGTAAATAAAAGAACTTATTTTTGATATCCATTTTTTTGTTTCCAAAATTAGTCGCTCTGACTATGGATTTGTATATAATCTATCTGTTCATTTAGCCGTGTTCAGTTCATCTAATATTTGAGAGGTGCTGATGGCATGGTAAATTAGTTTTTCTTCCAATTTTCTTTGTGAATGCAGATGCTTTCTTGTAATTACTAGTGCAGGGTGGATGCTGTTGATCTTAGAGTGAGAAAATGGGAGCAGAAAAGGGAGGTTTAAGTGGTTTCTTTAATCTGTTTGACCGATGTTGAAATCACCACTTGTCCTAAAAGCTTAAGTTGATAGAATGAGATAGATTTGTTTATATATTTTATATTTTTTTACATATGAGCCAGACTTTTTTTTAATAAGTGAGCCCAATATGTGAACTTCTTAATAATGAAGTTAAAGAGTGCGGAGACAGAGTTTGGATTCCATTCTCGCACTTCAGTACCAATTTAAACAAGCCTTCTTTATTGTGATTTTTGGGAGTAAGACTTTGATTTTGGAATTACGGATTGGGATTTAATCTATTGAAACTCAGCAAACAACTTCAAATCAGACTTCCTTTATTAACACTGCTGCAGGGATTTCCTTGATGAAGTAATGGTTCCAGGAGACCAGGCCAAATTAATTTTAACATAAAATGCAAAGTCTTGCATGTGTGTCATAAAGAAAAATTATATGGCAAAAAAAATTAAAAGGTTGAGTTTCCCTGATTATGGTGTTGTCCTCTATCAACATCAACCTTGAATTAAGGGTTCCAAACTGTTAAAAATTATATAGATGAATCCTGTTTATTCCTTCTGTAAGCAAGTTGCTTGAAATGCAGACACAAGTGATAGATTGGTTCGGCCTTGAGCTAAGGCAACACAATCAATAACAAATATCTTGACGACTGTGGATTATGATCACTTGGAAGAGGGCAGGTTTTTCTAGGTATTATGATCATAGAGGTCTTGGATGGATAGCAAGTCCAAGATCGCCGAACAAGACCCCATTCACCACACCTAAAATTTCATGACAACAATTCTAGCAACACAGGTGGCTTTTCTATGAATATGTATGCAGTAGGCAACCTTATCTGAGAAGTCTAACAAGATATCTTAAAGAGAATGTGAAGTAGGCATTATATACACAGATGAAATGTTATCAAAATCAAAATTGGCTAGCTTTAATTCTGTAGATAATACAATTTAGATAAATTTGTACCTTTTATTAAGAACTCAAATTATTATGCTAAGATTATGATAATCCTTCTGTCAGGGTGGCTGAATCCAAGTTGCTGGAAGATGATTAGTATCAAATCGAGGCATAAGATTTGGGAACCAAAAGTTCAATTCATTAAACTGCAGCAAAGACAGCTTCTTGTTTAGCAGTGACTAATCCTAGATCCGCCAAGTGTATCGATACTAACCAGTGGATGCATGCTTAACTCTTCACTGCCTATGTTTTCAGTCCTTTAGATCATACTGGTGCAAAAAGCTAAGAACAGTTCCATTTTCTTCAGCCTGTCAGCAGGAAAACACCATATATTTTTTTTAATCATACTAATCCGTTTGATTATAACTAAACTGAATTTGGTGTTATGTTACTGTCTACTTCTCTCCCACATAGTTCATTCATACTAGCTAGCACAAAGTTCTGTGTACCCATTTGAAATGCTTCATGTTCAGGCAAGCATTTTCTGTTTCCGCAATCAATCTAATTATATTATCGTTCTATACTTTTCCGGCCTCAGGTACCCTTTTTCTTCCCTCTCAAATTTATACTAGTGGTCGTTTACAACTTGAAATTTCTGGATTCTTGTAACCTTATTAATCAAAATGTTTGAGGATGATATGGTGCATCTAGTAGGGAACTACTTCTGCAGTTTGATTCTCAATTCACAGAGATCTTTTGGGTTTAACCATTCTTTCCTCTAAAATGCCATCTCTGTCAAATACTTCACTCGATTGCTTGCTTAGGACAATTGTTATTGCTGAAGATCATTTCTTGCCTTTATTACTGGGTTGGCTTGGCTGGTTTCAACTTCTGATATCACCATTTTCGTTATCAGGAGGCAGAAAGGATGGAATGTAGCAGCACCAGTGTCCGATTTCTTCGCATCCCCATGTTGGTTGCAGCATAGATCATCAGCAACGCTATGGAATACATCGCCCCCGTCTGTTCTATGACGTTTTGATTGAATGCATCCAAGGATGCCTTAGAGAGTATACGAAAATAAGAAGGTTCTTACAATTAGAGCATACTTGAATTTGAGCCCTAGTCTGATCCTATCCAACTGGCTGTAGAAAGGTCGCAAAAAGAAAAAAAAAAAATGAATTAGAAGGATGGAAGGAGATAGGCAAGACGTGCCTTTCTCTCCTTGCAATCTGCCCATATCATTTATGGAACAGATGGCAGGGATGGATGGGTCAGAAACTCTTTGGTAGGCTTCTGCCCTCTTTTTCTCTTTTTTTTTTTTTTGCTTAAAAAAAAAAAAAAAGGGAAGGGGGGAGGAATCCCACCAGAAGAATGTTCAATGCGGACAGAAATGACCATGTGTTGGGCACTCCGGCCGGTTTTACTCATATCCTCCCCATCCATGAGTCCGGCTCGGTTACCTCTCTGGACTTCGATACGAATACCACGTGTGAGTACGTCACACCTGGCACTACCGAGGCTACCAGCAGAGCGATACATACGCGCTTCCAGACCCCGTGTCCGAGCAGGAAGTATCCGGTCTCCACAATTTAATCGACGCCCATGTGTTTGGAACTCAGAACTGCTTGGTCGGAAGTAAGGCCACTTGGTTGCATTTCTGTCCTTTTCTCCATCCAATCCTAATTGTCGGATGTTCAGATAAGACAAAGGTCAAAATTAGAAAATTAATTAGAGATGGCGTAGTACTATTTATGCATCCCAAGTTAGGAATTGTTACCACATCTCTTTGGTGGCTCGGTATACCTTGCCGTTCATTTTACCCTTCTACATCCCACGCGATGACCGAATGTTCGACAAGAAAAGAAAGGACTGATTGTTGGACGAGAAAAGAAAGGAGTGGAAAAGGAAAGAATTTGCTCTCCTGTTGGACAAGGCACATCGTTAGGTGGCTGCCACGTGGGGGAGATGTCTTGAGAGTGTGAAGGAAGGAAATTTTTTTAAAAAATATTTTTGTTTAATTTTTTAAAAGATTATCAGAACGAATTGGATTTTTTTTTCTTCTTTTTTTTTTGGGG
Organism: Phoenix dactylifera; assembly: GCF_051530095.1. Lineage (NCBI taxonomy): Eukaryota > Viridiplantae > Streptophyta > Magnoliopsida > Arecales > Arecaceae > Phoenix > Phoenix dactylifera. Next base: position 20,500,285 of record NC_143203.1, read on the forward strand.
GGGGGGGGGGGGGGGCGGAAGAATTTTTTGAATAGAATTGTCTGAAAGAATTCTATAATAGGATAGAGTACGAGAAGGGACGATGCATCTCCAGAGATCTGCAGAATTTTTTTTTAGGGAAGGAACTCTGTTGCAGAATTCAAATCAGAGGTGGATGGTGTTTTTTTTTTTTTTTTTTGAAAGCCTGTCTATTGTGGCTTTTTTTTTTTTTTTTGGAATAAGAGGATTTGGTTGGGAAGAGCTTATTTTGAAAAAAACTGCTTTTATAAATCTGTTGGGAGATTCAAAAAAAAAAAGAAGAAGAAAAATTTATGAAATCCTCCCTACACTCGGATCTATTAATAGAATTTTTTTTTAAAATGGCAAAAAAAAAATAGATCCGATTGTGGATCTATCCAGGAGAGGAACATGCTCATCTTAGACACGAAGCGAACACCCTGATTGAATTGATGTGGCTAGGCACGGAGCTGCGGCAGCTTGCTCGGAATCTCACCTTACTTACGTCTTGCTGACGGACCATTTTTCACACTTTTTCGATAGCATCATCTAGGGATTTGCTGCCGGTTGTGGCTAGGCGTGCAAATAGGTCGGGTCGGGTCATGAGTAACCTCGACACAATCTAGTTTCTTATTCGGATTCTAATTTTGGACCCAGATCCGACCTAATAGAAGATCGGATCGGGTCCATCGCTACAATTTTTGACCCAACGGCTCATTCAGGTCGGGTCATGTCTATGTATAACTGGATCCAACCCAAAAAATTTGAGTCTGGTTTATATTTAAATCGGGTCCAGTTCGGGTCAACCCATCCATAGTTTCAGAACTTGTGTTTGCACCCTCGCGGGTTGCAGCCCGCAGGTCTAAATAATTTTACAGATTTGGATCGGGTCGGGGCGTAAGATTGAAAATACAAAATTACTCAAATTTCAAATGGGTTGGGTCAAGTCGAATCAGGTATGAATTTAGTAAATCCAGACCCGACCTGAAAAATGGGACGGATCCAATTTTAGGATCCGACCCGGCCCCATGAGTCCTTCAAAACGGGTCGAGTCGGGTCTAAGCGGGTCGGGTCAGGTTGGATCACGGGTCAACCCGATCCATTTGCAGCTTTAGTTGTGGCAGCCTTCCACATCCCGGGAGGTGCCAGTGGACTATGATGGTGGGATCCTTGACCCGCTTGTTTTTGACAAGTTGGAAACCAGTGGAATCCTGATTGCATAGGAGGGAGAGGAAAGGGAATCAGAGGATGAGGAGGAAAATGTTATTTGATTGCTTGAATGAATTCTTTGAATTTGAAATGTAGTCGTTATTTCCATGCGGGATATCAGATGTGGGCTAAAGTAATGGCAATTGTCATGAAGGATTGGACAGAAGAACTGTACAAGGAGATATCAGGATGGAGGAGCATGGTTGACTGCATGTTAATAGAGACATGAGTAGTCACTTGGGAAGCTGGGTTGACTTTGACACGGAAGCATCTAAAGGAGTAGAGATTGAGAGGGGAATATTTAATTCCTTGGTTGATGATGTTGTTGCTGTTCTTATGATTGAAGTTCCATTGTAGCACGCCTATTTTTCCATGCAACTGTAAGTTATCCACTTCAGATTTTTTCTTCTTCTAATTGAAATGTTGTGCCCATATTTTTTAGCTATTGTAATTACTTTTGTTCTAATCCAATCTCTCTTGCCTTGTGACAAACATCAAACTGCTCTATATATTGTGATAAGACACAAAAGCTTCTCGTCAAGAGTATGTCCAGAGGGACAAAAAAGGAGTACACTTTTATTGGGATCTCACAGTAATGAACAATGAGAAAGTTGCATAGTCTATCTTACAAGATGAAAGTTTTTGTCCAAAATGCAGGCAATGACTTAATTTGTTCTGAACAGGTCATATTAGTTCATCTTTCAGAAGTCTCTCTTTTTCGTTCATTTGTGAATCTCCAAAGGAAGAAATTCTCAGCTTAATCCATATGTTTGCGGTTCTCCAAATTCCTTTACTCTTCCACTTTTTCTTGGTATTGTCTCTAACAGTGTTAGGGCACTCTATTTGCTTCCATTAAATAGAGTCAACTGTGGAAAGTTTGATGGGAAATTCTTCTCTATAAGTAGGTTTATGACCACTTATGGTACAAGAAGGCAAGCATGTTCTTTTATTTTCTATAAGAACTGACAAAGAGACAAGTTTTCTATTCATGATTTTGTGCTAGAATTGAAGTTTTCAACAGAATTAAATGCAGGAATGACAATGGATTCGGTTGGAATTCGATAAATCTGAGCTGGATCTTTTCCTGATCTAATCCACCGGGCAGTCCAGACTTGGCACTCAGCATTTCGGCATCATTGAATATTTTTGTTGACTATTGCATTAACCTTATATGAACTATATTCTTGACCCTGTTCATATTGCCACCCACCCACAAGAAATTATATTAAATTGGCCAGTGTTTATTCTTAACTTTGTAGGGACCTCATTTGTCATATAATAGTACAAAAATGGAGGATTTCAATTGTCTGTATACTTTTCTGCTCTTTTTCTCCTTTTTTTTTTTGGATAGGAGACCCACAGCTGATTATGGGGTACACAAAGTGTTAGTCCTGCCCTAGGTGGGATCCTAATTCTCTGGTACTATGGTGAGAGTTTTCACCTGCAAGCTAGCTGGCACCTTTAGCCATCTTCAATTATTTCAATGCTTACATGGCATATGTTTCCAAGTAAGATGCTGACAGTTCAGTAGGTTTGCGAATCCTGCATTGAGAGGTACATTCCACTGAGATAATGATTGAATCTATCTCAGCTTTGATTGTTCTAAAAAATCTCATGGTAAGAATATTTGAGCTACATCCATTTAACAAGTTCTTCCTCTTGAATTTGTAATGCGATGTACTTGGCAATTGCTAGTTTGGATAACTCCAATGAGCAACACTATGCAAATATGAAACTGGAAATGCCTTTGGACATGGAATTCTGGACCTGTTTTAACAAATGGCAACTTAGAATGTATGTTTTTGTATGTCCAGTAAAAATGTAATTGTCTCGCGCCGATGAATGATGATCTTTGATGTCTGTAGTCATGCTCTGTTTTGGCATGTTCCATGCACAAGTTGAGAACCAAGAATGGCTTTCACAGTCATGTGGAAACCATCCTACTATCAAATCTTTGATAAGAAGAAAAGCATCATGTCTCTACATAAATATAATAAATTCTGTTATGCTCAAAGAATCACAAACTGGATCCCCCTCCTAAACTGTTTTCTTTTCCTTTCAATCTTTTTTATTTGCCTGATGACTCTGAAAAATCAAACTACAAAGAGAGGGTTTGCGTGAAAGACTCTCTGATTTAAACTGTGAAAAGGTGGTGCGAATTCTTATAAACTAGTTTTCTGTACATGCACTTCAGATCATAATTTCAGCAAGATGAAGAACCAGAAGAATTGCTGTTATCCTAATTTAATCAAGAGGTATTGTTTCTTTCAACATCAAAGGAGCTAGATTTGTGAGATTTATCACAAATAAATCTCACATTGAGATGGCCTTTCTTCTTCCCTTGCATGTAAGCAAGATATGCCGTCTTGGTACCGAGCTCTGTTTTGATGTCATTGTATCGGTATATGCCTGATACACCTTCCATACCGTATATCAGTACCGAACTGGTATGGTAGGTACGTTTCATACCGTCTAGTTCAGTATGATATGACGTACCATGCATGTGAGATTATGGCTGCAGCCATAACTGAAATTTGGCTGGGTCTGAAGCCAGATATATATTTATGGTCTCAAATTTTGCTTGACGGAATCTCGAAATCCTTAATGATACATGTCTTATCTTTGTTTCAATCTTTTTCCATGCGACCGTTGGTCATCTGCTCATGGTAACAAATTGCTCTGATTAACCTATTCTTGATGTCTCAAACTAGTTTGGTGTGCATCTCTATCATTGACATTATCTAACTACTATGCCTAACATTAACTAACATCTTTCCTTAAAGACACTAACCACATCCTTGACTGTACTTAAGTATCCTAATATGTTGCATAGGTACATCAAGGAAGCTAAATATCTTAGGATGGGAATCTGAGAAGTGCTCCAGGACATGTCTGTTAAAAGCCCAACTCTTCACCATGTTTCGCCGGATCTAAGACATCATCTGAGTTTAGATTGCCCTAAAATCCAACATAAAATTCTCCACAACATGGAGCCTGATTTCTTGTGAGGCATACAGATGCAAGCTCTTACATAATTACATAAAGTTTTTAGGTAGTTTTGTTCGTTTGCTTATATGGCAGCAAGGAGAGGATTAGTTGTCCCTTTCTGAGCAAACACTAATTTTTTTCAGCAGGCATATCAGGGCTCAATTTGTGGAGCCTTGAACGGTATTAGCTTATCATGCCATCACAAGAGATGGAAGTGTATTGCTGGATATAGCCATCTAACATTTTTTTTTTGTTTGGTGGTACAGCGGCAGTTCACACCTTGTGAATGTGGATGCGGCCAACAAAATCAGAAAACAATAAAGCAGATAAAGAGCTCGGGACTCTGTTACGCTCCATCCATGCAAAGCCTCCGGAGTGGTGGGCCGCATAGGAGGCAACCCAGTCAGCTGCGCCATTCGCTTCCCTTTAGATATGTGTAGTCTGGTAGGCGACACACTCCTGCAAGAGTCTACGAATGTCGAGAAGCAATGGCCTACCCTCGCCTGTCCGACCCCGACCCCGGATCCAATCGATCACTATCGCCGAGTCTCCCTCAAGGATAAGCTGGTCCGCATCCAATGTCCGTCGAGCAAAGGATATACCTCTGCCCCTGATCATGATATACCTCAGCACTTCTCCATATCTGACTGGCCCGAGGGCACTCGATCAGCACGTGGTATATGGACTCCTCCACCTCCGGGTAGACTCCACATGCTGTATCAATCCTCACTCCCCGCCGCGCCAGAACACTCCTCGTGGGTAAGCAGCCCTAGGCTATCTTCCACAAGAATAACGCGACACAAGGGTGAACATGTAACCTCCAAATCCAGCTGCCCTCAATCTGCTGAGTCACCGATCCCCCTCTCATGCGCAGTATGTTGCGGGCGCCCACTGTCATCCATCCAATCAGACTCCATATCCTTTTGTCCGTTGCTGCCCCATCGGAATCGGCAAGGAAATCACCCGCTCAGCAAGCTGGTCACCAAACACTCGCCTGACAAGATCAGCATCCCATCTCCGCTCCTCCTGGACAAACTCTGCATCACCTTTCAATGGAAACTCAACTTATCATCTCAAACTTGTGGTTATGACTCTTGATCATTTTCTATAGATAATATCTTAAATTAATGTTTGTTTCTCTTGCATCAGTTACTACACAACACATGTATTAAAAAGGAAAATGCAGTCAAATATAAAGGCTTGCTACAAACTTTTATTAATGCATAGATTTGACTCCAGATAACCATAATGTCAACTTGGTCCCATATCAGTTACACTGCCTAGGTCTATGCCTATCCAAGTAGAGAGCTTCAAGTCTAAGATCTCTGCCCCCCTACAAATTACAGTTCATTAGATTAAACAAATAACCAATTGTGTCATGGACTGGCTAAATAATTTTTTCTATTTTCAGTGATTATTATTAATTAAGGATTCGTTTGGTTTATGGAAAAAAAGGAGCGGGAGGTGGGGCCGGCGGGGAAGTGTGGCCAACGAGAAAATGGAGAAATATCTTATTTGTTTGGAGTTTAATAAGAGGGATAAGAAAGTAGTTTTTTATAGCAATAAAATTTGGATTTTTTTGCAGAAATATCCTCTTAAATATCAAATTTTTCATGAATACCCTTCCAAAATTGATATTTGCAAAAAGAAACATTTATAAGACGAAAATTCGATATTCGTGCAAATATCAATTTTGGAAGGGTATTCATGCAAAATTCGATATTTATGAGGATATTCCTGCAAAAAAAACCTATATTCTTTATGCGAACGGGGTCGTTGATCCCATGATTAAAAAAATATAAAAAAATAAAATTGCAATATCTACTATATGGTCAACTAATACATATTAAGTAAATTGTATTTTAACAAGCCATGGTGTTTACTAATAGTGGCAAAATAAGAATTCCACCCCACATTCGATATGATTTTTGTTTTATTGGTGAAAACGGCAATTCATATACCTCTGACGTGAGTACATTCTGTCGAATCAAAATAAAGTAAAGAGTATAAGGAAGGAGGTATGTCTCCTACAGATGTCCACGTGATCTCTCCAGAGTGTCGGGTAATAAATAAAATGATTCAGTCTGCTACATTGTTCACCTCTCGATATACCTGAAAATAGCTCAGTTTCTGAGCCAATTACAAGTATCACGGATAAGAGGGTGACCACCTGGAACTCTCTGTCCGAAGCAACTCCTCCGCACGTTCTCTCTCTCTCTTCTAAGGGACGTCACTCTCGCGCCGCCGAACCTGTCCTTCTCTCTCCTCCACTCATTCGTTCTTCCCAAAATGCCCCCCGGTCCCCCACCGGCCTTCGTTCGGAATACCGAGAGCTCATCAGACTTCGCGCAGGGATGGCCCCTTTTCCACCGGATCAAACGACGCTCCAGGTGCATGCATAGTAACATCTATGCGGAAACAAAAGGAAATTCCGCGGCCGGTCGTGCCATGTTCAGCGGAGCCGAGCTTGATCTATAAAGTTAACCTCAGGCTTCTGCAGCTTGACTTATTTGTCATTATTTCAAATTTAATTTAAACTTGATTTCAAACCAGGCTCGATATAAAAGTAAAAAATATTAATTTTGATAATATTCAATCAAGGTGAAAACAATTCAAGTTTGAATCAAGATTCATCATTAATTAAATAAATTTAAAAATATATACTAATTAGAAACACACAAAAAAAAAACTTCAGCCTAATGATGATCCGCTGTCTATAATTTCACATTACTATATTTCGATCTCCTTTTGTCCATCTAAGATTGATTTGATTAGCTTAAGCTTAATTCAAGCTTTTATCGAGTTAAACTCGCACTCAAGCTACTCAGCTTATTTGCAATCTTATATTTGCACACTCCATCTTTTACTATATTTATGTTCAATCAGAAGGAACAAGAGTGTTGACGAGGGGGGTGTATCAGGAGATGCAAGCTTCGTCATCAGAAACCACGAGGGCAGATTGGTAGCGGCAGAGGGTCGGAGGATCGTCTGTAGCTTACGCCGAGCTTAGAGCTGTATGGTAGAGTGTTACATATGCGAGACAAAGACTAGAGATGGGCTGCATCTTCCTTGAGGGTGATTCGACTACGGTGATCGAGTGGATCCGAAGTCAGGATCGTGGTATCGATTCCAAACCGCTGCTTCAGGACATCCGTAAACTCTTAGCCGAATGTGGACTATCACGGGCTTTGTATATTTTCAGAAAGACGAATAGCACTATTGATTGGATGGCTTCCTTTGCGGCCCACCACTCTAGGGGCTTTACTTGGGCAGACCCTACATTGGTTTATGTTTTCTTGCTCATGCTTATCTTTTCTGATTTAGTTGGCTTTGCTCACATCTATCGTGTGCAGGCTGTCGCTGCGCGCGCGCGCACACACAAGCTGTTATTCATAAAAAAAATAATATCTGAAAAGTATGTATATATATATATATATATATATATATATTGTTGCCTTAGAAGCTATCTCGAATACGTTTACAGTACCGAAACCGCATAGTGGATTCTATATGCGGGTTGGGAGACGTCCGTTTGCATAGCGATAGGGGTAGGATCGTAGTTTAATTCATCTTCCACGCTAGCTTGTTAGTAGGGGCACAGGCGAGGACAACTGCCCGTCCTTGCCGATAAGATATCGGGAAGATCAGGCTGTACGATCCAAATCGGACGGCTGCAGGGGACGCCCTGCAGTAGCTGGTCACGTGACAGTTACTCAAACGATGCATGAACCGTCCACGGATGGTGCTTCCCACGTTTGCAAGGATTGGGCTTGAAAGGAGACTAAACGTGGGGTTGCCTTCCGACTAGAAGTTTGTCAGCTCGGCATGGTATGAGAATCTCTCAGTGTTGTGAGAAATGTGCAGATATCGAGAAGACTATGGAGCATGTTCTTCTACAGTGTCCTAGGGCCCGAGACATATGGAGGAGCTCACCGTCTCCACTACCGGCCTCGGTGATGTTGACGCAAGATCTGATCCATCTGCTGAGAGATTCCATGCGGCGGCCCAGATCTGTTGAGGCAGGGATTTTCGTGGCGTACCTGTCCTACCATATATGGTTGGACAGGAATACCGGTATATTTGAGGGGAGGAGGGCGCCTCCAAGGATGGTGGTAGACCGGGCGATGTTGCTTGCGAGGGAGGTTATCGGGGCGGCTGCGGTAGTCACTTCTGGGCTGGTCAGGGACATCTGGGGTGCTCATCACGCTGTTTCAGCGCCACGGTTTGCCTTTGTTTCTTGGGCACCCCCACCCCTTGGCTATCTCAAGGTGAACTTTGACGGCAGCAGGTCGGTAGATGGTATATGTGGAGGGGTCGGATTTGTGATCAGGGACCATCTCGGCAGGATGATAGCAGCAGGAGGGCGGCGCACGCCTGGATTTACAGTGGTTGGAGCAGAGCTGCAGGCAGCCTGGGAGGGTATATCCTATGCGAGGCAGATATTCGGTGCCGAGCGGGTGTACCTCGAGGGTGATTCATCGGTGATGATTGATTGGATTCGGGGAGTGGATTGGTTTGGGGATGGCCACCCCCTCATCCGAGAGTCCCGCAGGATGGCTCAGATGATGGTTGACTTTCAGGCGGCACATGTGTTTAGGGAGGCGAACCGGGCAGCAGATTGGGTCGCCTCCTTTGTCGCCCGGCACTCAGGTGATTTCCTGTGGACGTCTGCATCAGACGTCCCTTCACAGTTGTACTTTTTTACTTTTCCATGATTTGGAGGGCTGTACTCACATTCGAACTATATGAGATGAGTAGCCATATAAAAAAAAAAAAAAAAAAAGGTGACTAAACGTCGGACGCGTGTCCATATATTAGCTTTTAATACATGGTTACCCGCCGGAAACTTAACGGAATCTGGCTTCGGGACGGCAGCTTATCCATGACGTGCGTGGCCCCCTGTAGCTGACAGGAGGGACCGTATCGTCTCAGTGGTCCTCAACTTAACTATCCATTTTTAACTGCTAAGGGCTGTAATAGAGTAAATTTTTGCTCTCCCTAAACTATGTTGCTCTTTAAATTTAATTTTGTTTGATACCAAGCAGAAGACAAATAATAACAATGTTTCATGGAATTTATCTTTAGAAAGATACGTGGTCACAAATATTTCAGTATTTTATCTATTTATTTATTTTGGCATTACGACTAGTTGCACCATTCTAGCGCAGATGTAACCAGTAGAGTTAAGAGAAAGGAGTGACATAAAGATGGGGCCACAACATCAGACCATGTGATGCCGAATAGCAAGGAGGAAGAAGAAGAAAGAGAGAAAGAGAGAGGAATGAAGAAGAAGAAGGAACTAGGCTTCGCACCTAGCTCTGCTCAAGGTTTCATACCAGAGCTAAAAAAAATAAATCAAAATTTCATTCATAGTATACCCCATGGTCCAACATATTTATAAGATCCAAAAATATGCAAAAGACCTTAAAAAAAACAAATTTCATAAAAACTCTCAAAGATAACAAAATACCTAAATAAGCCCAAAGGCTACAAATAAAATAAAATCACTCTAACCACAATGAAATTGGATGAACCATCCTCCTGCGGCGACTATAAACCTAAATGATGGGTGATCTGATACTCGTGTCCGCATCACCATATTCAAAGGACCTCTCTAGAATAATAAGCAGCGAAGGAGGTGACCCAGTATGTCATCCTATTCGTCTCATGATATACATGAGTAGGGCTGCAAATAGGTCGGGTCGGGTCGGGTCCTGAGTATTTGGATCCTAATTTTGGACCCAGACCGGACCCGGTTGAAAATGGGGTCGGGTCGGATCGGATCCATGCCTACAAATTTTGATCTGACGGGTCATTCAGGTCGGGTCGGATCCGGGTCCGAGTCTATGTATTTTTATATTTAAAGTTCTACTATATAATAGTAAATAACATCAAGCAAAAAAAAAAAAATAGATCGGATCGGGATTGAGGGAATCCGACTTGGTCCGAAACATAGAACGAATCCAAATTTAGGATCCAACCGGTCCCACGAGTCCTAAAATTCGGGTCCGATCAGATCTTACGTGGGTCGAGTCAACCCGTGATCCGACCCATTTGCTGCCCTATACATGAGCAACGTAAAATAAGCCATAATCTCTTGCGAATCTTTGCATATCTCTCAGCAATGGATGTCTATCATACTACTGCTCTACATCTCGAATCTACTTGATCACCGCATCAAAATCTCTTTCCGTAAAGATGCTGTCAGCCCCTATTATTTCTGTACAGCGTGATAAGTTTACATGTGAATAACAAAGTAAAGAAGTTATCCCGAATAATAAAATTTGGAAGGGAGAAACTTCTTGCTTGACTTCTATAACGGCCGTTAAAGCAAGCATATTTTGGTAACTTAACAAAGTCGGTATAGATAGAATCCAAAGTTTATATAATATAATATAATAAACAAATAATTAATGGCTCTTTCGATAATTAATACAAATATGAGGTTATTAACCTCAAAACATTTCAATCTCTCCGCCCTTCGCTTATAAACTCCATCCCCCGCCTTCCCCGGATTATTGCGTGTCCAACGAGCCCCACCTCCCCCTTCGTCCTTTCCGTCTATAATATCTTCTCCGAGAAGCTATAGTCCACAGAGAGAGAGAGAGAGAATGGATCTCCAAAACCTTCGCAATGGCGACCCTCCGAGCTCCGAGCTCGCAGAACCCAACCATGGCGAACACCACCTCGACCCTCCCCTCTCCCCCCTGCGCTTCCCCCCGGACGATGTCGACAGCTCCTGCTCCACTCCCTAGTCAGCGCCCCCTCCAGCCCCGGCCGCGGCGACGTCGCCGGTGGTTACTTCTTTAGCGCCCCCACCAGCCCCATGCACTTCGTCCTCTCCTCCGCCGGCGGCGGCGGAGGCGGCTTCCCTTCCGACTCCCCCGACGCCTCCGTCGCCGGCTCCTTCGAGTTCGAATTCTCCGCCCGATTCCCCTCTGCCGCCGCCTTCGCCACCGGATCCATGACCTCCGCCGACGAGCTCTTCCTTAACGGCCAGATCCGCCCCATGAAGCTCTGCTCCCACCTCCAGCGGCCCCAGGTCCTCGCCCCCCTCCTCGATCTCAACGAAGAAGAAGACGACGACGATGAATCCGAGCGTCACCCGCCGGAAATGGCCGCGAGGGGGCGGGATCTGAAGCTCCGGAGCCGATCGATTCGCCGGAGGGCCAGATCCCATTCCCCGCTTCGGAACGCGCCGCTCCATTGGCAAATGGAGGTCGAAGAACGAGAAGATAGAGCAAAAGATGTAGAGCCGGTTCCAGATCCGAAGCAGATCGAGGCAGAGGCGGCCACTCTATCCGTCTCGGTGACACGAACGAAGGGATTACAAAGCGAATCCCAACAACGTGCGGCTCGGTCTATCGAAGATAACCGATCAGCCTTCCTGGCGTGGGTACCTAGTCTCTATGACTTAGGTCACGCCTAACAACAATAATGCAGCGAAACACAACACCAGAAAATACCACGAAGGAGAAGAAGAAATGTAGGGGAAGAGAACTTTATTGAATAACCACTCAACTGATTACAATAAGCTCTCTTGGCCTCTCCAGCTCTACCGGATACCAATCCCTCCCCTTTGAGGGTCCTCTTATAGAGGAGCAACCTCCAGTTACAAGTCCCTCACGAACTCAACTTCCCATGCACAAGATAAGGATGAATTCTAGATAAGATAGGAAAACCCCCATTCCCGCAGGATTCTGCGCAATCAGATAAAACTGCCAAGTTCATGCCTCAAACGAACTCGGATTATCATGAAACTAGATTCGTTGGATTCAGGACGAAAAATGCTTCCAGATGGCACCTTTTCCACTTTGAACAGACTTCTGTAGAGTTCCCGAAATGCCCCTCAAAGTGAAAACGCGTGGAAACAGCGTTACAGCCACGTCCTCTAACCATACACGTTTTCAGTTATAAAAACGTGTTAAAACGTGTCCCTTGCCTTCTGGAGACTTATGCCACGTTCCTCCATCAGTGGCACACATTTCCATGCATCCCAATTTCCCGGATTCAGTCCATGCTTCGAGATAAGCCCACAACGCTGAATCAGTCTTGTTGCAGCAGCTTTTCTCCTAATGATGAACCAACATGTATTCTCAACAATACACGCCTTGGAGCACGTCCCACGGCCCCATGCTCTTGGGTATTCCACCTACATCTTGCACACGTTTCCCTAGGTGATCCTAGGGCCCAGATTTGGTCTCCAAGTTGCCCAAATCTCTAGAGAGCACCGTCAGACCTCGAACCCGTCCAGCGACCTGATCTGGTTTATACCTTGATCCGCGTCCGGTCCAGCCCCGATTCGAGGAGCCGTGACACCCTCCCCCACCTAAGCCGAAGTCGCCCCTGACGAGGCTAGGCGGTACTCGTTGATGATGTCTTCGAACTGCCATAGTTCGTCACCATATTTCCAGCTTGCTTCTGAATCTGATAGTCCTTTCCATCGGACTAAGTATTGCACACGGTTACCCTTTTTCCTGTCCGCCTTGATTTCAGAAACCTTCTTGGTGTAATGAACTCGTACGGCCACTGGAGCTCGCCCGCTTCGAGCCCGAGAAGGGTCAGTTGTGTCCTCTTTGAATGGTTTCAACAAGGACACGTGGAACACCGGGTGCACTTTCAGCTTGGAAGGCAGCGACAATCGGTATGCTGTCTCTCCAATTCGATGTGTGATGATGAAGGGACCTTCATACCTCCTCACAAGTGCTTTGTGGTAGCCCGACTTCAATTTCATGTGATGATAAAGCTTCACCAATACCCGATCACCAACCTGAAATTCAGCTGCCCGCCGCTTTATGTCAGCCCACTTCTTCATTCGTTTGGTCGCCTTCCACAAGGAGACCTGAACCAAATCTGTATCCTCCTTCATATCCCTCACGAACCTGTAGGCGGTCGGACTACGTCCCATGTAGTCTGCTGCGATACTTCCCGGAGTGTCTGGTTGCAGCCCTGTAATCACCTCGAATGGTGATTTACCTGTCGACTCCGATCGCTGTAAGTTGTAGCTGAATTGGGCTTGGTCCAAGAGTCGCACCCAATCCCGCTGGTTGGCACTCACATAGTGCCTCAAATACATCTCCAATAATGCATTGGTTCGCTCTGTTTGGCCATCGGTCTGAGGGTGGAAGGCCGTGGACATCTTCAGCTCCGTTCCGAGTATCCGAAATAACTCCGTCCAGAACCTCCCCGTGAAGCGAGCATCACGATCAGAAACGATACTCCGCGGTATCCCCCAATATTTCACCACATATGTAAAGAACAACCGCGCCACGTCCTCCGCATGGCAAGTAGTAGGTGCCGCAATGAAGACTCCGTACTTCGAGAAGCGATCCACCACTACCATGATAGAGCTGTTCCCATCCGCCAGAGGTAGCCCGATGATAAAGTCCATGGAGACACTCTCCCACGGACGCTCTGGTATAGGTAATGGCTCCAACAACCCCGCAGGCCGTCGATGTTCAATCTTGTCTTGTTGGCATAGTAGACAAGTGCGAACATACTCCTCGATGTCATCCCGCATCTTCGGCCAATAGTAGTTATGTTCTATGAGAGCTTGAGTCCGATGCACCCCCTGGTGTCCCGCCCACATAGAATCATGGTGTTCTCGCAACACCTCGCGCCTCAGCCCTCCACCTGAAGGCACATAGACACGTCGCCCTCGTGTCAAAATCAGCCCTCCTTCGGTCCAGAAACGGCGCGCCTTGCCGTCTTTGATGAGTTCACCCATGGAAGTGGCCCATTGATCCTTCTCCATCTCGGTCTTGACCCTCTCCATTAGGTTACTTGCTGGTCCGGAAAAGGAAGAGACTGCAGCCAGCTGTGCCTTTCTACTCAAAGCATCAGGGACTGAATTTGTTCGGTCCGGCTTGTACTCGATGTCGAAATCAAATTCAGCCAGAAACTGCTGCCATCTCGCCTGCTTGGGGGTGAGTTTTGGTTGGGTCTGAAAGTAGCTTGTGGCCACGTTATCCGTGCGCACCACAAACTTAGATCCGAGGAGGTAATGACGCCAGGTTCGAAGACAGTGCACAATTGCAGTCATTTCCTTTTCATGAACCGTATACCTGCGCTCGGTGTCGTTCAACTTCCGACTCTCGTAGGCCACTGGGTGCCCTTCCTGCATGAGCACCCCTCCAATGGCAAAATCTGATGCGTCGGTGTGGACTTCAAAAGAAATAGAAAAGTCCGGTAGCACGAGGACCGGCTCCGCCGTGACCGCCTGCTTGAGACGATCAAACGCTTCCTGACATTGGTTTGACCACCGCCATGGTCGATCCTTCTTTAACAAATCCGTCAGTGGGGCGCATAACTTCGAATATCCGGTGATGAACCTCCTATAGTAATTTGCCAAGCCAAGAAAAGAGCGTAAGTGTGTAACACGTGTAGGTACCTCCCACTCGGCTATGGCTGAAATTTTTGAGGGATCCATCATGAGCCTTCCATCCCCAATGATGTGCCCGAGGAACGGCACCCTCTGCTGCGCAAACACACACTTCTCCTTCTTCACAAAGAGTTGGTGCTGCCGTAGGGTAGAGAAGACTTGCCTCAGGTGTGCCACATGCTCATCCAATGTCCGGCTGTATACAACAATGTCATCCAAGTATACTACCACGAATTTATCGATGAAGTCGTGGAGTACACGCTGCATCAAAGCACAGAAAGTTGCTGGTGCGTTGGTGAGGCCGAAAGGCATGACAAGGTACTCGAAGCTCCCGTACCTTGTCACACATGCAGTCTTCTCAATGTCCTCCTCCGCCACGCGAACCTGATAGTACCCGCTGCGAAGATCCAACTTGAAAATCCATCGTGCCTTGCCAAGTTGATCGAACAAATCATCAATCCGAGGAATGGGGTACTTGTTCTTCACCGTGAGCTTGTTGAGGGCCCTGTAGTCGATGCAGAGTCTCAACGAACCATCGTGCTTCTTCTGAAAAAGTACCGGTGCTCCATACGGACTCTTCGAAGGTCGAATGAACCCGCTGTCCACCAACTCCGTTAGCTGCCTCCTCAGCTCCTGGAGTTCAGGTGGGGCCATCCTATATGGTGCTTGAGCTGGTGGACGTGCTCCATGCACCAAATCAATCCGATGATCGATTTCTCTTTCTGGCGGCAATTGCTTGGGTAACTCGGGGGGCATCACATCCCCGAATTCAGTGAGAACACCCTCGATGGGCGCTGGAATCTCCTCTCCTTCCAGTAGTTCTTCCTCCTGAAGGGACACAATATATGTTGGAAGTCCCCTTCTCAGCCCCTTAGCAAGTTGCATCGCCGATAGGACTCGCTGCGGAGTCCCTTTAACTCGCTTCCCTGGAACTACGCAAGCTCCACTCGGATTCAGGACCACCACCACATCTGAATCCGGCTTTATCATGGCTTGTAGCTGGGTAAGCAAAGACATGCCGATGACCACCTCGTAGTCGTCGATCGGGGCGACCACCGCTGTCACCCGTCCGGTCCATGCGCCGAATTGGATCTCAACATCCTTCGACGTTCCGCTGGTAGCCACTTCTGCGGAATTGACCGCCTTGAACGTGTGTTCATCATGTTCAATCTTCAGATTTAACCTCTTTGCCGTAGCTAGGTCCACGAAGAAGTCAGTGGCACCCGTATCAATGAGTGCCTGGAAGATGTGACCACCAATGCAGATAGGTGCATAGAGCAGACCTCGTGGCCCCTTGGCCTTCAGGGCATTGAAACTGAGTGAGCCCATCCTTTGGTCGGTCTCTTGCTTCTCCTCCACCGCCATAGATGCTATCTTGCCCCTCAATGGACAGTCCTTCACCTTGTGCGGTCCATTGCAAATATAGCATGAGATGGTGCTGGTACCTTGCGCCACCCCTTTGCCCTTCGCTTGGGAAGCCCCTCCACTCGAGGAGCTCGGATTCGAGCCCTTTGTACCTCCTTTGTGACCTGATTTCGCTCCCCCACCTTTGCCCTGTTTCGATGCTTGGGCTTTGGGAGCTGTGGGTTGAGTCTTGAACTCGATGAGAGCCTCCGCTTGAGCTATCGCCTCGTTCAAACTCTGGACTCCTCTTCGCTGCAACTCCATCTTTGCCCACGGTTTGAGCCCGTCAAGAAAAGTGAAGAGAGAGTCCTCGTTGCTGAGGTCTGGTACCTCCAACAACAATTCGCTGAACTCTCGCACATACTCACGCACATCGCCCTTTTGCGTGAGCCGCCGTAGTCGTGCTCGAGCATCATCCTTAGCGAACGCGGGGAAGAATTGCTTTCGAAGTTCAGTTTGGAACTGTACCCAAGTGGTGATTGGAACAGCCCCTCGCTTCACATCGTCGGCCCGACGTCGCCACCAAAGCATCGCCACATCCCTCAAGAACATGGCCGCCGTGCTCACCTTCATGGCTTCCTCCCTCACGCCGGTAACCTGCAAGTATTGCTCCACGGTGAAAAGAAAGTTATCCACCTCCTTCGCGGACCGTCGTCCGCAGAACTCTTGTGGCTTGGGAACATCAAGCTTGTGCAGGGGGCGCGTAGCCTCTCTTGCGACCTCCATTGTCAATGGAGAAGAGGATACGCCTGTGGTGGTACTCTCCTTTAAAAGGCCAACCACCCGATTTTGGAGAGCCTTCACCATGATCTCTAACTCCTCGTTACGCCGCAGCACTTCCTTATAGCGCCGCTCCATATCGAAGGAAATCTGGTTCAGCTGAGTGGCGATCTCACCTCGGAGGGTTGCGTCCCTACCCTCAAGGTCCTCCATCCGTCCTTCAACCTCAGCTATTTGGGCCTCGCACCTCCGTAATCGATTGTCGGCGGAGATAACCGGAGATGCAATACGTAACCCATACAGAGATTCATCAACTGGATGCGCTCCACCCATCGCCGTGCCTCCTCCTGAGGCTGGATTGGGATCCATGGTCGAGGATGATGCGTCCGCCATTCCCACCATGGAAGTTACCGTAGAGGTCGTCTCCTTCATTTCTGGTATGGCTCTGATACCAAGTGACCCGAACGAAGGGATTACAAAGCGAATCCCAACAACGTGCGGCTCGGTCTATCGAAGATAACCGATCAGCCTTCCTGGCGTGGGTACCTAGTCTCTATGACTTAGGTCACGCCTAACAACAATAATGCAGCGAAACACAACACCAGAAAATACCACGAAGGAGAAGAAGAAATGTAGGGGAAGAGAACTTTATTGAATAACCACTCAACTGATTACAATAAGCTCTCTTGGCCTCTCCAGCTCTACCGGATACCAATCCCTCCCCTTTGAGGGTCCTCTTATAGAGGAGCAACCTCCAGTTACAAGTCCCTCACGAACTCAACTTCCCATGCACAAGATAAGGATGAATTCTAGATAAGATAGGAAAACCCCCATTCCCGCAGGATTCTGCGCAATCAGATAAAACTGCCAAGTTCATGCCTCAAACGAACTCGGATTACCATGAAACTAGATTCGTTGGATTCAGAACGAAAAATGCTTCCAGATGGCACCTTTTCCACTTTGAACAGACTTCTGTAGAGTTCCCGAAATGCCCCTCAAAGTAAAAACACGTGGAAACAGCGTTACAGCCACGTCCTCTAACCATACACGTTTTCAGTTATAAAAACGTGTTAAAACGTGTCCCTTGCCTTCTGGAGACTTATGCCACGTTCCTCCATCAGTGGCACACATTTCCATGCATCCCAATTTCCCGGATTCAGTCCATGCTTCGAGATAAGCCCACAACGCTGAATCAGTCTTGTTGCAGCAGCTTTTCTCCTAATGATGAACCAACATGTATTCTCAACAATACACGCCTTGGAGCACGTCCCACGGCCCCATGCTCTTGGGTATTCCACCTACATCTTGCACACGTTTCCCTAGGTGATCCTAGGGCCCAGATTTGGTCTCCAAGTTGCCCAAATCTCTAGAGAGCACCGTCAGACCTCGAACCCGTCCAGCGACCTGATCTGGTTTATACCTTGATCCGCGTCCGGTCCAGCCCCGATTCGAGGAGCCGTGACATCGGCTTCGTCCTCCCGGTCCTCCTCCACGTCCTCCTCCTCCTCCTCCTCCTCCTCTGGAAGAACCTCCAAGAAGTGGATCTTCCTCAAAGATCTCCTCTATAGAAGCAAGAGCGAGGGAAGAGAGAGAGGAAACACCAAAGAGAAGTTCTGGCACTTGATCTCTTTCTCCCAATCCAAATCCAAGTCCAAACCTCCGCCGCCGATTCCTCCTCCCTCCGCCTCGGCCGCCGCTGCTGCCGACTCCTCTTCTTCCGCCAATCCTGCGCCTGCCGCCACGATCTCGGGGGCGGAGAAGGCGAAATCGAAGGATCCATCGCCACCGGTCGGCCAGTCTTCAAAGAGAACGGCGGCGAAGCCGGTGAACTGGGTGGGGCGGCGGAGGGCGCCGGCGCCGTCTCCGCACGAGCGGCACTACACGGCGAACCGGGCGCAGGCGGAGGAGATGCGGCGGAAGACGTTCTTGCCTTACCGCCAGGGCCTGCTCGGCTGCCTGGGCTTCACTTCCCGCAGCTATGGCGCCATTAACAGCATCGCCCGTACCCTTCACCCCATCTCTTCCAAGTAAGCCACGCCGTCTCTCTTCCGTTATCCCCCCCCCCCCAACCCAAAAAAAAAAAACCCTAAAAATGAGGTGTATATAGTTTCTTATTTTCTTTTTTTTTTGAGTGGAGTTACTGCTGTAATCCCCAATCTATGTGGTTCTGAAAAGGCGAGATTAACGGCAGTTTTTATTATTATTTTTGTCGATAACTTGGTAATGGCAGGCCTTTTTCAGATTTTTTCTGTTGTTTTTCCGTCTCTCTGAGCGGGCCGTTTTGGATGTAAGCGGTGCCAGCTTGGTAGTTAAGCTTTACAGTTTTCGTAGCATTTATTATTTATGTTTAAAAATTTAGCCGCCGTAACTTAAGTCCGGATTGAATTCGTTTTGTAATGTTCAAAGGACGCGCAGTCCACGTGACATGTTCGGAGGCCGTATTATAGACGCATTTTATTACATGCTCCAAATGCTTTCACTAATGATTATTTATTCCGTGTCCCAAAGAAACCGATGGCATTAGCAATAGGCATCTAGTGGGGACCGGTAGCCGAAACGAAACTTGAACCGTGCATCTCTTTTTTGGGCTCGGGGAAACGACTTTTGAGAAGTTTGTTTATCTAGTTTTGGATGCGTTAAGCACATGATATTGATGGCGTCCGCTGGATTTTGCGTGAGCCTTGTGGGTGTCTAATAATTGTCGCTTTCCTTTCAAAGTTACTGTGCTCGGAGAGTGATGGTGCGTTATGTCACTCTCATTAATCCTGCTTGGAGAAAATATGTACCGGTTAGCTAATAATTAGACTCGTGGATTGTGGGTCCATGCAGGTAACCAGGTTGGATTGGGTTTTGGTCTGTGCCAAACCCGAAAATTTTGAGTCCAAGCTCGGGCCAGTAAATTTGGCGCGTCACCCGGGTTGCCATATTTTTATGTGTCCAGCTGCTTCCGCATGGAACTGGGTGGGCAATTTTTTTTTTTTTTTGTGTCCAGTCAATTTAGCTGTCAGTTATTCGATATTTCAATCTCCGGTGCGGAGCTAAGGACTATCCAGGCGAGCCTTCAATATGCGTGGCGAATACTATAGGTTAGCTCTATCATTCTAGAGGATGACTTGATTATAGTGATTAGTTGGATCCAGAAAAGTCTGAGAGGTGTTGGCTTAGATCATCCATTGCTTCGAAATATTTTTGTGTTGATAAGAAATGAAGGAGCTTTTTTGGCCAAACATGTATTTAAAGAGGCTAACGGAACTGCGAATTGGGTGGCTGCCTACGTAACCAACCATTCTGTTCTGAAAGTATCGTGTGAGCCGGAGAGGAAGAGCGCACTCCATGATCTTTTATTTTTTGAATTTACATGTATTATATAAAATACCTGCTTTAGCCCAAAGAAAAAAAAAATCCTAATTCAAACGCGCATCATAACCATATTTTTTTGAAAAGAAAAGCAACTTATAAGAAGAATTCAACAATTGATCGATACGAACTCGTCATCACCCTTGACGAACGCAGCAGCTGGTGGAGGTGGGACCCTCTGATGTCCGGAGGGAATGGCTCTGATTCATCCGCCTGTTTATTTATTTCGAGGTACACTGTCGCGAAGTCAACCCTCATCTGCAGTCGTACTGTGAACATGGCTGAGATCGGAGGAGCCTTCGCTCCGACCATACGGAAATAGGTTACCAAGTTTAAACTTTCTTGGTGTAAAGAGCTTTTCTATAAGAAACCACCTTTTAGTTGATGAATGAGTTATTATATCAATAGAAAAAAGATAATGGAACAGTAAATGGATCAAATCTGTTGATAGGAATTTTCTTGGAAACATCTTCTAAACATCGATAATGTGGGGATTGATGTTGTTTGGATCAGAATGCTCCACAAAATGGGTTGGGACAACTCAGACCCGACCATTGATTTGGTTAGGCTTTGTCTAACCCAATTTTGTAGATCTATATCTGTGTTTAGTCAAACATATGGCATGTTTGAAAAATCGGCTTGAGATTATTTCTTTTCCTATCCGACCTGATCTATCATTTACTAATTAGGTCTAAAATGGGTTGTCAAATGTTAGATGACCTGATTTATCCGAATCTAGCCGTCCAACTAAACCAAATATTGATATGGCTCTAAATTCCTAAATCCTCTATCATTCACCACAATTGCCTTGTTTAGATTTGTAGATTGGGTGTTAAGGCTATTTATAGGTTGAATGTTAAACAAAGTTGAATCTTATTCTTTTTAACAACAATAGTGGTAGAGTTCAATATTAAGACCTTTTTCTAATTCCTTCTCCGTGTGATCCATGTCAATTTAATTTTCCCTTTTAAATAGATAATATACCTTTTTTTTTCCTAAAAGAGAATCTTCTATTAGATGCAAACATAGACTCAACTAGGCCAAACTCAAGTGCACTGGGTTGGATCGTGGTCGTGCTTGACCCAGCCTAGCTTGAATGACTCGGTGGATCTTAAAAATTTCTCATTGACCTGACCCGACCTGGCATGGTTGATAAATTGGTGGCTCTATGCCTAAAAAATCTTGATATGAAAGAAAATATGGCCGCGTTTGGGTCATACTTGCCTCAATCTCAACCCTGGTCCGGCTGAAATAATAGTTTTACCCAAATATTATGTATTTAATTTTTTTAATATAGTAGATAATGTTTAAAGATATATTTGTTAAGTTATTTCACTAAAGCATATTCCTTACCAAACTCAAGAATTAGCTCAAGGGCACAAAAACATGACATTTCATCAAGTTGCTTTGTTACTAACATCCTTATGAAGCACAAGAGAATAAAAACATCCTATACATAGTCATCACGGGTTCTTTCATTGCTAGAAAAGCCACTGTCCTTCAATATCTAAAAGCTGCGAACGAAGAATTTAATAAACACCTAAGGCTCTAATATGTATTGGACTTGCGGATATTTTTTCGACATAGATTTTTGAGGAATGTGTGTGTCCAGGTGACACTGTTAATTAGATGTCTAACTTAGTGTATAGGATGATAAACTGAGATCGATCTATTGGAAAGTAACATCATGATAGTTGCTGGTGTCTAAATTTACTTCATGTCCACCTTTTCACTTGGTTAAAATTTAACATGAATGAGATCCAATGGCACCTTTCAGCTTTTTTGGCTTCCTCTCTCTCTTTCTTCCCCTCTGTGTGTGTGTGTGTGTGTGTGTATGTGTGTATCTTTTATGTTGCTCACTCGCTCTGTTAGAGGCATTCATTGTCAGGGTGAAGAACAAAAGGTTTCTTTTTTATTCCTTACCATGACGATAAGAGGAGAGAGAAGAACAAAGAAGAGAAAAAAACCCACAAAAAGAAAAGTTCAAAGGGACTATTACGCTCAGTTACAAATGCTCATTTTCCAGACTTCTTTACATGAAGGTGGAACATCGAGTACAATGCTCATGGTTTTGTACACTGCACAAAGTAGTTCACTTCTTCCTCATTGTGACCTTTATTCAGAAAGATTCCTGTGGACGATATTTTACATGACCATTGTTTGCATTAGGTTTTGATTCTTGCATGGTGCCATTATGTTGTAATACTCTCTGGTTGATTGCACAAACCTTTTGGCAAAAGCATTATAGTTATGATTAAATTGGCCTGAGAAAGAACAACTGACATCACAACCTGAAATCAAGTATTAGACAACGCTCCATGTCAGTCTTGGCAATGAAAGAGAGCAAAAACTTCTAATATTTCTCATTTACACAAGTTGCACCAAAAGATTGCATCTGTTTGATATTTATCTTCTCTTCTCCTTAAATCAGTAACAACAAACTATTCAGAATCAAGGGATGTGTTGGTGAAATCGAGGAAACCTAATCGAACATGAAGCAAACTGATTTTCCTACTATCAGGCCAAATCTATCCTTTTCCCTTGAATTTAAATATGGCACATAGTTCAACTACAGTAAAACTCCTTTCTCTTGTAGGATCTTTTTCATTTTTGACTTGAAGGAGAACATGAATTTGCTATTAACTGTGTTAAGTTAATTGGTTTCTCTCTGAACTTAATTAGATCCTTCTTTTAGTATTCTGGTAGACCTTGCTTTAATGGATGGCATTACTCACATAATTTGCTTAAGTAATCAAATCATGTTGGTGTAATTATAGTGAAGTAACATCACATCTGTACTGATATCTTTGTGGGTTATCTATTTTTCTAAGTTAAGCATTTATGCTATGCCATTAAAAGGGCTGATAGTCATTTGGACAATTGATTGCAGAGATTGAAACTTTTGAGTATTTGATCATCTAGTATTTCCTTGGAGCTAGCTCTAAATCCTTGAATCATAAATTTTAAATTACTTTGAAATATGTTTTCTAGCTCTCATAACTTGCAAACTATATGCAGTCTAATGAGTTCCGTTTGTAAGTCCTTAGTATAGAAGCATAAGAAAATCTTGGGAGATAAGGCCTAGTCTCTGGCTATGGTTATTTCTTTTCCACATCCAATTCTCGAAGGAAATTTGCAGCTAGGGGCAATTTTCATTTATTGACATGGACATTGATGCATCGTCAAGTTTGCAGATATTAGGCCACAATCCAATGATTTTGGCTGTTTTCAGATTGTTGTTCTTATAATTTAAAATTTTACAAATGCTTCAGTTTGTTTCATAAATAAGGAGGTTGTTTTTCTCAGAAAGAAAAAACAAACAAAGAGGTTGTTCGCGTGGATATTAGGTTGAACACTTTGATTAGAAGAAAATTTTTGAAAGAATTTATGGATGATTGTGGATGTTCTCTTTATATCCTTGTAAAGTTATTAAGTTTTATTGATTGAATCCAATAACATTTTAACTAAATCTAACAACCTTTTGGTTAATGATTTTAATGGATGGTGCTCTTTTGATGTATTTTGCTTATTGTATAATATATCATAGTTTACAGGGAAGATACTCTTTCCTTGAATTTGTAAGTCACCATTTCCTTCAGAGGAAAATACTAACTAGGTATAAATGTTAGTTGTCTATCTGATTGAAGTCTCAGTTAAATATAGATATTTTTGACAAATTATATTCTACACCAGATACATCAATATGATCGTGTATCACGCTAATCAGCTCATCAACCTCCCTCCTGTGAGCCAATTGTTAAGATGAGCGCAATCATGAATCCAATCCATAGTTTCTACCCCATAGCAAAACATAAAAGATAAAAAATCGATCTTAATGTCATATTCCTCCAATCCAGCATTCTAGCTGGATTATTTCCCCTAATAACATTAATAATGAATGTTATTAACCCTTATAACTGAAAACTAATGAATATTAACATAAAAATAATGGCATCACTGTACATTAAATTAATACAAACCTGCACTTAATATTTTTAATTAACTCGTAAAGCATGCCATTCCGTTTAGCTGCGGGTTCCACACGTGGCAGCAGTTACGTGGCCGACACGTCATCAAAAAGCATGGATATCGCCGGGGGGAGGGGGGGCCATTTTTATTTTATTTTATTAAAAGCGAAAAAAGAGATGAGGACGGGGAATGAGCGACCGCTGCTATCCTTCTTCCTTTCTCCTGGATTTTTTGGTACTGACCAGAGAGAGAGAGAGAGAGAGAGCGGCGAGATGGGCGCCGGCAGGGGGGAGACGGCGGCGTCGGGTGCGAGCGGGTGTTTGTCGGCGGCGGCGGCGGCATCGCCGAACGGGAAGAGGGGGAGAGATCCGGAGGATGAGGTCTACCTCGACAACTTCCATGCCCACAAGCGTTATCTCAGTGAGGCTAGTTTCTTACTGCCAAATCTTCCTTTTTGGGAAGGAAAAGATGTGTTCTTTTTTTTTTTTTTTTTACAGATATACACACTGGTTTCTCGTTCCTTAATAGTGGCAGTGGAATTTTATTTATTCGATGAAGAAACATAAAAAAAAATTATCCTTTTCCGTTTGGAATTCTATTTTTGAGCTTTTATTTATTACGAAAAAAAAATAACGTCTCAGTTTTGCTCAAATTTTTGTGAAAATGTTGGAAGAGATTGTTATTTATGTTTATAATAGATTCTAGGTTTTTGTTCTTCTTCAAGCGAACGGATTTTGTTTGTGTAGATGAAATTAGTACAAAATGATTAGAAATTTTTTTGTTTTTATGTGGTTTTGAGTTTTGGTTGGTTGACGGCTTTTTTAAGAATGGGTGAAAATTTGATCTTTGGTAGATTATAAAGCTGTTGTTTTTTAAGTGCTTATAGGTTTGTTCTTAGTTCTCTGTCGACCATGCTTCCATACTTTGGTTTTCTTCCTTGTCAAAGTTCATTTTCGTTACCCATCTTCTTCTGTTTCACTCAATATGGAGTATATAATCTGAATGATGTATGAGAGAAAACTTTTGATGGGCTTCTTAATTATTCCTCTTCTGTTTTCTACATGAGTTTTCACTGCTACAAGTGATCATCATTTGGACCTGTTACTCTGTGACTTTCAAGTACTTATAGTTGGTTTGGTGGGTTATGATTGGCTATTTTATTGTGGTTTAGGTAATGGCTTCCAGTCTGAATGGATTATCGGTGGGGGATTCCCTCCCTGAGAATCTTATGGAATCCACAGCAAGATCTGAAAACATCTGTTGCCCCAGGTATGTTTGATATTTTATCCTTCTAGATGTTTAGTTAGCTGTTGTATGTTCGTTTCCATACCAAGGCTTCTAAGTCCAAGAAGATATATGAAAGAATATCTAAACATTTTCCCTTGCTTTATGAATGATAAAAGACTTTTGGCTATCTTAGCCAGTGCATGAGAATTAGATACGATACATTGATAGTGTCAACATATATAATATGAGTATACAACAAGAATATTTACTATAATTTCATGAAAGCTGTTGATTAAACAGTCGAACATCTTCTTGATTGATATTGTATATGACATGGTAACAAACATACGGAAATCAGGTATAGGCTGCCATTCTCATCCTTCTGTCCATCATGCGAACAAGTATTGTGATGTGAATAACCATCTGTTCTCCATTGTCTTTCTTTTTTTTTTGTTCACTTTTGATGTATAATTTATTTCTTCTCCATTTGCTCACCTTAATCATTTTCTTTGCTCTTCAAGTTGCAAATCAAATGCTAGGTCCGTTCCTTCTAATCCTAAAATCCAAACTATAAACACATTATTTTCCCAAATTCTTGGGTCCATCCTTCTGTTCATGACATCAAGGATTTTATTCAGGCAAAGCCGCCAGATATAATATTTTAAAAATTTCACAATACCAGCCAAGACAATATAAACATTTGGGCTGATATTTTTCAATCACCTTTTCTACTTCCTTAAGTAGGTCATTTAACTAATAAATTTCAAAATAAATACCTAAAAAGGGTTGCTAATCTTGGATTTATGACATTGGCCAGCATCAATATCTTGGTGCTAAAATATTGGTTGAGGTTTCCAAAAATCTTGAATCTTTGCAAATTTTCTTTTCCCACCATCCATCTTTGCTGAGAAAACCAGGGTCTTGGGTTCATCTCAGTCTTGGTCATCCACTGAATATGACTGACATCTCAGTTTTTGAAATTCTTCCATGATGTTAAAGCAATGCTCGCAATGGGTTTAATCTGGCTTATCCAAAAGGAGGAAGAGATGGAAAATATGAGGGAATGTGAGTGTGCATATTGTTTGGTGGAAATGGAATGGACATTTGGATCCAAATGAAGCCATGGGAGTTGATGGATCCATGTGTGCGCCTCTCTGATTCTTCGGAGTGAGGAAAGCCATGCACCACCAGGGGAGACTGATGAGTGGGAGGCATTCTGATGTATAGGTGCTTTTTGAGAATGGTCTGCAATAAAGATACAGAGGAAGAGGAAGTGAGATAAGAGACCTTTCAGTTTAGGATTTGCTTTAGGGTTTTATATAAACAATGATATTTATATTCCCTAGTTAGTATTGTTTTCAAGGACTGTTAGGGCTATTTATAGTGTTTTTTGGAGGGTGGAAATAGGTTTAGCATTTGGACACAAACCTTGAAATTCCAAGTCCAAGCCAGCCCAAAAATCTTTCAGGCCTTAATTTCCAGTCCCAAGCTCGGCGTAAGCCTTGAATCTTGGTTCCATGCTTGATTTTTTTTTTTTCTTTTTTCAGATCGGGTCTTTAGGTGGATTGAGCCTGCCTTGTCCATTAGCACTCCTAACGGACTTACACAGTCATTGTTCATTTGACATGATGACAATTAGATTGTCGATGACTTGGGTAGCAAGAGTGGTTGGATTCTGGGTGGGAGAAGAATTGATAACTGCATTAAACATATTTCTTCAAGGAAGTTGATAACCTTATCTTATATCTGTGTTTGATTTTAGGCCATCTTAGGAAAGCCGAATGATTAATTTAAGGAACAATTTATTTGTTACGAACATGATTG
Organism: Phoenix dactylifera; assembly: GCF_051530095.1. Classification (NCBI taxonomy): domain Eukaryota; kingdom Viridiplantae; phylum Streptophyta; class Magnoliopsida; order Arecales; family Arecaceae; genus Phoenix; species Phoenix dactylifera. The sequence goes on from NC_143203.1 coordinate 20,527,361, forward strand.
GTTGCTTACATATCTCACCGGAATGCATTTTCAGCTTGCATATAATGAGAAAATGGATGGCTTTGTCAACCATGGTTGTGGTTAAATACCCAACAACATGAGATATTTGGTAAGAGTACCTAGGAAGGAGGTCAAAAGAATGGAACATTTAATTAATTAAAACATTGTGGAATCAAAATGCAGAACTACTAACAATTGCAGCTGATATCTAAAAGCTTGGCAAGGTAATTAGCTGATCATTTTTCAGTTTCGTCTTAATGGCTTTGGGAGCATTGTTTTCATTTATAGCATTTCTTTGTCATGGTAACAGATGCCAACAGGCTGGCCGTTTGAATAGTTAAGAAACGTGATTGACTATATTGGCCATAAAAAATATTTACTGAATGCAAGTGCTTCTAGGTTAATATGGGGAAAACGATCGTGGAGAAGTTTACTCATTTCTGCGAAAGTGAAGGTGCAGAATGTATTCTGTCAAAAATAATGTGACCACCCATATCATGCCATCTGACAGCATTCTGCAAATCTACTTGCATGATGCAGGGTTCTGTATCATGTGTTGGCCAATACCTGTTCTTGTATCAAGATAATATATTTGGTGGTTATCATGCATTAGTAATTTGTCAAGCATTAGTAATTTGTCAAGTTAGGTTCAATTTTCCATCTTTGCCCCCTTAGACACATCTGAAAGCATTGAACAACCTACAGAGAGTAGAATTGAAGGATACATATAGATTTTGGTGTGCTCTGACATGCAAATTCTGGTCTCGATTCGTAAAATCAAGAAAGATGCTGAATAAACGCTAAATTCTTAAATAAATCCATGGATCAATGTTCAAATCATAGATGAGGTTTGGGAATTTAAAATATGTTTTCCCTTCTTTTCACCTTAAATTTCCACGTCTGTAAATTAACCTGATGTGATGTCATCCAAATTGTTTGTGAAACATTATTGTTTGATGGGTTATTTACAGATACCTTAAATATTTATACATTAAGTATTGATTAATATGAGATAAAGTTAAACATATTAATAAGAATACATATTCAAATGCTTGCTCTTTGTTAATGTTTTAGACTATTTGTTTCTATGCAATGTTAATTCTGTTGGTTTGGGTTAGATTTCTTAAGTGATATAATACTTGTGTTCAATTTTTTTTAAGAAGGTTTACAACAGGGTCAGATTTTTTTATTTTTAACTTCAAAAGATTTCTACCTCCTACTGGAAAACAACTTAAATTATGCAGATCTTTTTTTTCCTTTTGGTATATGTTCGACAATGTTTTGTATGTTTTCTTGTCAGCATATGCTATTATGCAGTGCATATATGATGACTTCCCTTGATTAGACATGAAAAGCAATACTCTTACCCGTGGCTTGTGATTCATAGGAGCCCAAATTGATGAAAGGGTACCTCCGCACATTCTTTACAGAATATCCTTATAATGGACTACAGTGTGTCTAACTTGGAGAATGTGAGATCTCAAGATTCTTTCTTTATTAATGTTGCCATCTCACTATCTATGGCTTCAAAAGGCCATGACAAAGATGAGAGAATTTTTTAGCACCATGCATTTTTGCAAAGCAAAAGGTATGAAGATGCAAAAAATTTTGATATTTGTCGATGGAATTAGTTGCATAATGATCTCAATGTTGGTTTATATACTTTATAAGCTTTATGATGAGGCATTATGTTTTCGAGTAAAGTCTCATAGGACACTTGGTTTTATAAGTCGGAAGGATGAGTGGTAAAGATGGCTCGTTCACATAATCTTGGCATTGTTAAGAAAGATTTTTCTTCATTGGGTAAAATGAGAAATTATGATGATTACCAAGCACATGGATGAAGCTTAATAATCATCCCATAGAGAGTAAAATAATGGAAAAATTATTTCAGGTGATACTTTTTTGTGTGTTAGAGTCTGGAGGACTCATTGAGGAACCGGCTCCTATTTGCTTATGTCTGAAATAAGTAAATTTGTAGTTATTATAACAGAATAGATTATAGTTATTATGCTGGCTTGAAATGTAAGGCTTGTTTCTAGTTCCAAGAACTGAGGGAATCATGTTGATTTGCAAGTCCCAAAGAGTCCAATTTTTGCAACCCACTATTTTGTTTGTCTGAAAAGACATGTTTTGGGGGAAGTTGTTTGGCTGCGTTCATCTTCAAGAAAGAAGTTTTGGGGTGCAAAGTTGTGGAGGCTGTTCGCCTTTTGGTATTTCTTTCAATCGATATTCTCATTGCAAATTTTATTTTGTTGCTTTGTGGTCGATCAATTCTGCATACAGTTATTGATTATAGACTTGTTAATTGTTGTTCCTCTTTTTTTTCCAGAAATGTTGCACATAAAGTTCGGTAAACATGCAATTTTGTTTTTTCTTTTTGTTTAATCCTTGTTTATTCATAGTATTTTTATAGGCAATTCTTTTAGGACTGAGGCTCGGTAACGTTGGGTTAATATATGATTTTGCTGAAGCAGATGCTATAGCTCAAGGTTTTCAGAAAAAGCTTCAATCTTACTTACAATGATGGACCATTTGGACCATGCTAATTTTATGCTATCTACGGTCAAAATTTGTTTCCTAAGGTTCTCAGGAAAAGCTTCAATCTTACTTACAATGATGGACCATTTGGACTACAACAAATATATATTATCTAGTTTTGTTAGACCTCAACACAAGCAGCCTACTGCAGTAATATACAGTAGCTCTCCCTCCCTCCCCCCTGCCTTCTCTTGGATTTACAGTTACAGTAGCTTTATATGAATTCCTGCGCTTACTACTGACTTATCCTCTACTTTCAGGGATGAGCTCGCCTCACAGTACTCTCCAATGTCAGAAGATTCAGATGATTCTCAGTACTTTGAGGCCCTATTAAACACCACCACTGCCCAGTCTGATGTCATGAATAGCCCTACCAGTCCAGTTTCTCCTCACAGGCATCAGAAATCAACAATGTTCTCTTCTTCCAATCCCTACCCTGTTCCTAGCTGCACCCTTGCCTCTGTTGTCTGCTCCCATCCACGCCACCGGGGATCAGACTCAGAAGGTCGGTTTCCGTCTTCGCCAAATGATGTGTGCCACACAGCAGACCTCAGACGGGCTGCGCTGTTGAGATCGGTGCAGATGAGAGCACAGCCACATTGCCCTCCTGCATCTGCATTGCCATTTAGAGGCGGGCAAGAGAGTATTCAGAGTGCAGAAGAGGAAGAAGACCGATCCTTCTCATGTATTAAGACTCTGGATGATGAAACTGGTTATCAAATCCCAGAACCTGAAGTAGACTTCATTGAAGATTGCTCAACGGTGGAGGGTCTCTCAGAGCCCTAACTTGGGCAGGAGTAAGTATCATTTGGTATTATGCATGGATTTTTTTTTCTTTTTGGTGGTATGGAAGACTTTATTGGGAAAAAAAAAGTATATGGAAGAGAAGATCCTGAAGGAGAATGGTGTTGCAGAATAGGATCAACTGTTTAGCTTGTTCCACGAGATGATGCGGAGATTACTCTTGGACTAATGGGATTGCTCGAATCTCTTGTAAACTTGGAGGTGCATTGAACTTATTTTTTTTAAAAAAAAAATTGTGCACATTTACTTGCTAAGTCTGGAACCAAAGGATTTGGAGTGTTTTTGAACTTTGTTGGACATGTGAATTGGATAACCGTTATTTGAATGCAAAAAATCATAACCAAATTTGTTTTAAACAAGTAGGGATACATATCAAATAGTGATAGTATAGATATAAATATCAATAAAAATCAGATAATTAAACTTTGAGATCATAATTTTCAATGATATGCTAATATGTACATTTGTTTCTTCTAGAAATTCGTGAGTGCTATATAAAACTAAATAAAATTATAAATATAATTTAATATTCGGATACGAATCAGAAAGTTATTTATTTATATCCGTATCTATTTTTTTTTATGGATATGAATATGGATAGGAGTTTAGTCGGATATTTAGATTTGTATCCATACAAAAATGAGTCCAAATGGATATTATGTTGTTCATTTTTACTTTTAGATGGAGATTGTTAAAATTGCTCTACAAACAGGAACTGAGGCAGGTTTTCCTTTGTGAGGTGCCAACTTTCGTTTAAAATTGAGATTACAAGTCATTTCCAATATCAGTTTTGTTGGCTTGCGTAGGTTTTACTGTTTCTAAAGCATTAGGGCCGTCAAATGTCCTTGAGTAATTTGTTTATGAATTTGGTGGCAATCGTATTTATTTACTATCACTATTTTTTAGACTTTGTTTTATGTGTCCATTTGGCTATATCAGTAGCAGTATTAATTTAGCAGGAGCTGAAAACCTACCGCATCTGGAAGTGTGTCATCTGCCTACGGCCTTTGGGCTGCACTATTGTCATCTTTAGACCTGTTCATGGCCCAAACGGCCCACCTAGTTCACTCAGATCTAGGGGTGGCAATCGGGTCGGGTCATAAACGGATCGAGTCACATGCAGTTCAGGTCAGAAAATCATAAACATGAACCCGACCTGTTTATTAAACAGGTCCGAAATTACAATCCGAACATGTTATGTTTAATAAATAGGTAACCCGACCCGACCCGTTTAACCTGTTTAATAAACAGGTAACCTGTTTGCGCAATCCGACCCGACATGTTTAACCTGTTTACCCAACCCGACCTGTTTAACCTGTTTAGATCTGTTTAACCTGCCCAACCCGACCTATTTAGACCCGTTGAACCTGTTTAGACCTGTTTAATCCGTTTAGCCTGTTTAGATCTGTTTAACCTGCCCAACAGTTAAACGGGTTAAACGGTTTAAACGGGTCAGACATCTAAAATCCGTATCCGATCCAATTAATAAACAGGTTAAACAGGCTGACCTGTTTACGATCCGAATCTGTTTAGGCCAAATCCAAACCTGTTTATGGTAGGTCGAACACGGGTCGGGTTAGTGGGTCGGGTCTCCTAAGCAAAACATTTTGGACGGCTCTAAGTCTGGATTTTAAGTCTAGATTTTAAGTCTGGTAGTTTAGATCAGGCCTAAAAGGAGCCCACCTATTAAACAGGTGAGTCCAATCTTTCTCCTCCTCCTCTCTTCCCTTTCTCCCCCCATTCTTTCTACATTCATTATTTTTTTTTTAAAATAACAACAATTAAGGAAGCCTGAGGCTCGAAGCCCTTGTAAGTATAGAGCTTGAGCTCGAAAAATAGGTCAGACGGCTGGGACAGCCGAGCCCAAATTTGGCTAATTTTAGTTATACCCGGGCTGTGCTCGACCCGGGTTTAGTCATCTTCATCTGGTTGGTCTGTTGCCTCTTCATGAGATATTGCCTCTCAGGAGAGGTTTAAATGGAGGTGGGAATTAAATCGATAAAGTTAGGATCGTAGGAACTTATTTTGTTTGGTCAAAAGGATACCTAGCAATCAAGGGTTTTAGATGCAAGACATGAAAAGAAGGGCTCGTTTGCTTTGCCAAATATATATATATATATATATATATATATGTGTGTGTGTGTGTGTGTGTTTTTAAAAATAATTTCTGAAAATATGATATTTGAAAAAATAATTTTAGTATATTTAGTTGATCATAAAAAAGTGGCACGTTTCAAAAAATAACTTATATTTAATCGAGCATTTATTTCTCTAGAAAAATTTATAAAATATCTATCATATTCTTAATAAAGAAAAAGATCTTATTCATAGATTTTTATAGCTTAAGGATACTTTTGAAAAAAAAAACTCCAATTTTCAACCAGCGAGAAGTAGCTTTTTCATGTCCATGAATTTTTCTTCTTTTGAAACATTTTAATCTTATACCTATGAAAATATTATTTTTCTATCTCTTTTCTTAAAAAACTCCAACCAAACAAGAAATATTTCTTTATTTTTCCACTACCACACTTTCAATCCTTTTTCTAAGAACCAAACTGAGTCCATAAATCTTGCAAACCAAACGAGCCCATAAATCCTACAATAATACGACAAATCAATGCTTGCGAAGATGATGATCTTTCAATCCTTGGTAAAAAGATGGATCTTTCTCTACCCATCTCTAACTTTTTATCCTGAATTGCACTCTCTTCTTACTCGAGATTGTCCGCCACCGCATGCTGTTAGGTGTTCATCCTGACTTGCAAGGCTTTGAGGTCTGCTTCACTACCTGTAGAAGCCAGAGATGGCACCAGCAGCAACAAATATCCAGGATGACAACAATCTCCAACAATATTTTCTATGACGCAAGGTAAACTTCTAAGACCACTACCATAGTGGCTCAATCACTATAGAATATTCAATGAGAATTTTCCCCCTTCCCTTTCCTTTGATCACCCACTTCACATGTTACCACCACATTTCTCCCTCTAATATGCCACCAACATTATCTCGACCACTGCGGGAGGTGAAATCATGGTGACAAAACTATAATTAAGCATATTGAGCAACTCATTGAAACTTTCTTTCAGCACATACCAATGATCCAGCATCTCCATAACCATTTTAGTGTCAACAAATGGAATAATGCAGTGAGGGACCTAGGAAAAGCTCAATTGAACTTATATAAGACCGATAAATTGCCACAGTATGCACAAGCTGGCCCCAGTGCACAACCTTTGCAAAGAGTAGGATGGGTGGAGGCCTTAAATGCTTGAAACCAAGTTGATGAGGTTCTTGGCCGCAAAATCAGGCTCTTGACACCATCCCTTCTTAAAAGGAAACATACATCATTAGAAGACACAATGACTATATCTTTATCTTCTTGGATCAGGTCCAGCCCCAATTCATCAGAGGAACAGGTTCTTGAATTTGCCATTTGCAAGCTGGCATAGCCCATTGTATGCTAAGGTATCTGCAAGAGAAAGACCCTTTTTGAGACAGCAAAACAACAGGAGAGAGGGAAAAAAACAGAGGATGAAGACATAACTCATATGCTAAGAGGATGATCTATGGTGCAAGCAAGAGTTTTACTTTTGGCCAATTTCTATCGCCTCCGTAGCATGTAGAGACTAAAGAAATAACAATGGCTTTTAACCAAATATATACTAGTTCTGACCAAAGTATCTGATTGTACCTGCATCATAAGAGATCCAATAGCATTGGAAAAAACTGTATAAAAAGGAAATGTCCTTGTTTATTTTTAAAAATTATGACAGTAGTCACAGAACCTAGCTCCTTGCTATCTCCTTTAAGCAAGAACAATTTGAAAAAAGATATAGTCAAAAAAAAAAAATCCATGCTCCAGTCAAGGATGAAGATATTAGATTGATCTAACAGTTGATGATTTCGAAAGAAGGCATATGTTACAGGGACCAATGGAGAATTAACTAATTCATAGTCTAATCTCAATAGATGGATGCAACATGAAGAAGACCTTTGTATTGGTGAATTTTAAAGAAACAGTTTCATTGGGACTAAGAAAAAAGATTCCCCAACCACCATGGAAGAATGCCACCTTGTTGTTTTTTATAAATGAATTCAATATATGGAAGAAAGGGAAACTAGTAAGATTAACAATTGGTCAATTCTTTGTTTCCTTTTTTCCCCCTGCTCTTCCCCCCGCTCTTTCAATAATCAACCCATGCTCATTTCTTATCCCAATCAGATATGTGGAAAATGTAACTAGAAATGATGAACAACAATGCTATTGTACCAAAACTTTGAAGGTTTAAGAAGTACAAAGGGATGAAAAGAGGGAGACAGCATAAATAAAACACTAAAAGAGTTCAAAGTAAACTACCAAATGTATCACCGAAGTCAGTGCAAATTTCAGCACGAATTGATTGATTGCCGTCAGCAATACCTATAACCTCCACAAAATGTGACAAAGGAAAGGCCTGAGAAACCTTCACAGTTAGCTGATGCCCATCAGTTGATTTCCCTATGATGACCCCACCTTCATTTTGCATCACTTGAACCACTGCTCGAACTCTCCGACCCTGATACATCTTCAGAAGCTCTGCATTCACAAAAACTGCGGGGCTAGATGTATCCATTATCTGCAAAGCATGTTAGGCAGAATTAAAAATGTTTCAAGCTTCCGGTATTACACTTTGATGCTCAACAATTTCATATAAAATGGTTAATCCTCCTATATCGGTAACTTTAACTTGCTTTCCGCAATATATTTACTAACAGTTAAGAAAAAAATGAATATATCATGGACATAGTCAAACTAGCTTGCAGATAATGCTAAAGCAAAAGAGACAGAAACAACACGTTGTTAGCAAGAAAGCTCTCTCAGCTGAAATGATACAATTCTTATGTGAGCATTAAGAATGCAAGCTAATAACCAACATTTGATAGCTTTTCATAGAAATATTTAGAAGCTAGTCGTAAAGGTTCCTATGTGTCAGAACTAGATTAACTGTTCCTATTCATTCCCAGATTGTGTTCTGACCCTCATGTTGCGATGCATGACATATCACCACAAAATTTGATAACCTTGACAGACCTATGCAGCAACTGTCACTAAATCATAGAGGAATTATTGCAGATTATCTAAAGATCACTATACTTCTCCTAGCTAATATTTCATTCTAATGCACGAATCGTGAAGACAACAATGAAACATTATAATTAAGCACTGTAATTTACCCCTATATCATCAGTATCAACAAACTGCAAAGAGGAGTTACAATGTCCTTAACATTTCAACAAGCTTGTAGAATCTTTTAAGCCATGCAATTTGATAATCTAAAATCATGTAGGATCATCAGGATCATCATGTTGAATACACTTATATTGATGATTAGCTGCTCTTATAATCGCAAGCTCAACCTCTACCAAATCAGTATTTACACTAGAAACACCAGACAGAATCAACTAGTCTACTGCAAGGATTAAATAAAGTTGACATCGACCGAGAAGAACCCCTAAAAAAACATTAACTTTCGAATGCATTTTTTTTCTTGGCCATCATAAGTTGTCGTAACAGCAAATGATGGACAATGATGGTAAAATAATGGCATTATTTGATTGTTTCACCATTCAGAGAACAAAACATTCTTTCCGAACTGTTACAGAGATTTTTGAAAAAGGATGAGCAGTACTAATATGATGATTTGAATATAAGAAAACATTGTTTCAAGTGGAGGAACACAGAAAGTATCCAAAAATAGCTACTATTCAATATTCATGCCATATAACAACCATTATAACGGCACAACAGCTAGATCATATTGCCTATCATGTAGATATACAAAGTAATGCATAATGGCTATCAATTTAAGCCATGTTTCGCAGCCAACTTACAATTTCTTTAAACAGTATGATCAAGACAACTATCACGTATAGATCTTTTTTCATCTAAATTTTTGACGTCAGTGTTTTTTTTTTTTTGGTACATACGTCAGAGTGTTTTAATCCAACAAAACAACAGTAACATATCCCGTTCTTATACCACAATGAATGCTAAAATTGACAAAACAAAATAGGAAAAAGAAAAGAAGCAGTTTTGGCACATCATATCAAACATAAGGCTCCAAACCAGGTATAAAACAAAGCCAAGAAGAAAGATCCATAAGAAACTGATCTAAATCGATACGTTTTGGTACAAAGAAACCAAATTAGAGCCCACATTCTTTTTGCTCTTTAAGTGAAAAAACTTAGGGATTGTAAAATTTTTCACGGAGAGAAGAAGAGATGCTCAAATCTCAATCGAAGACGATGATTAGAAGTCTAAAATGCGGGAGAAACAAATCGATACCGTGCAGATCGGTCGAAACCCTCGAGTGGCGATCGGAAGAAGAGAGAGGCGAGGGGTTTTGATGGACTTGGGGTTTGGGATTTGGCGCCGAGAAATACGTGTGGGGATTTTAATACAAAAGGCTTTTGTTTTTTTTCCTTTTCTTCCATTTTGGCGCCGCTTGGTATACAAGGGTTCGGATTTGGCGCCACGATGTGGTCCTTCGCCCGGGTGCCCATCGGATCCACCCGGATAGATCTGAACACGGTTCCAAAACAGCCTGTTCCGATTCCACAAAAACCTAGAATCTTAACCGGAACCGAAAATAGTCGGTTCGGTTTCGATTCTAGAACCGCCGGTTCTGGTTTCGGTTCTAGACAATTCCGATTCTAAAATTTTGAAAAAAAAATAGATTGTTTAATTAATTTGGAAAAAAAATTTAAATACAAATAGATTGTGTAATTAATACAAAATGATAATTCGTACCTCATTTTATTATTTACTCATCAATAGAGGGGGGTTGGTAATTTGGATCCCAAGAATTTGGGTTTGGAACATATATTTCCTTGCCTTTATTTGAGCGGGAGGAAGACATTTTTGATAATTGGATTGGAAAAAATGAAAATATGGGAAGATTATGGAATGTGTAGAGAATTGGAATAGATTGAATAATTGAGAGAGAGATTGGAAGATTGAGTGGTGTGGTGAAAAAATTGATTTGGAGAGGTATATATAGTGTTGGGGATAATTTTTGTTTCCCAATATGCTCCTCAAACTAGCCATTTTTTAGTTGTTAGGAGGGATAAAATAGTCATTTTTCGGTTCGAACCGAAACCGAACCGCCGGTTCTAGTTTCGGTTCCGGTTCCGGTTCCAGCTCGGTTCGTATTCCGGTTCCATCAAACTGGGAACCTTAACTGAACCGTATTCCTTAAGGTTCCGGTTCGGTTAAGAACCGTGAGACACGGTTCCGGTTCCGGTCTGGTTCTTTCCGGTTCGGTTCTGGTTCGGTTCCCCAATTAGAACCGAACCGTGGTCAGATCTACACCCAGAGGCATCAGGATACGCTGCAGTTTGATGACGGAATTTAGGACGAAGTTAAATGCTTTTGAGTTACTTTGTTCTTTTATCAGGTTATCATGGTCTGCATGACGTGTAATATTTGAATATTAAAATGTTCATAGGCAATCAGAGTTCTAAAACTGCTGTGTGATACTGAAATAAGGAACGTAGGTTGATGGGGAGGATGTTGGTCATCCTGCCTCCGAGGTGCTTGGCATCAGTATTGGCCAAGGTATCATTTTGACCTGGTCAAGTAGAAAGAGACGCGGCGTATTCTTAAACGATCATTAAGAGGCTATACCTATGATTCTAGTAGTAGTTACGCTTATATGATCAGTATAATTATTGCCACATGGTGGAGTTGTTACCATACAGTTAACGCGCGTCTAACTATTCTTATGTAGTTATTGCGCCCTCCAATAATTGAGGTAACGCACACCGTCACCATCTTTTTTATAGAGGAAACCGGGGGCCTCTCAGGTAAGTCCACCTGACTCGCTCCCAGTCTTATTATAAGTAATCATTTCTCTCTTATTCATCCATTGTTGTTCGAGAATTTGACTGACTGGAGATCGGAGGATCCCCCGAAAACCTTCCAGCGATAGAACTTCATTCTAGGTCGAATTTGTATTTCGGAGAGCAATCAACGAGCCTTCTGTCTTTTGAAATCTTTTCTCGGCTCTAGGCCGACCTTATCTTCACCTCAGGCGGCCGACCTTAGAAGCAACTGATCTCAATCCAAATTCTAGCAACAACAGAGGTCATAATCTGTTGCTTTAGGAACTCTACTCAATTGTAGTCGCGTTCACTAAGATATTTTTGAGTCCATTTTTATATATTGTAGTTTAAGCTATTCGAGGTATACCATTAGCAATTTGGTTCAGTATCCAATCATATCATTAATTTATCAATTGCTTGTTGATGCTTTTGGAACTGATGCCAATGAGAAATATGCTGCTAATTTGTCCGAAATTGGTTGTCCAGGAGTACCTCCTTACGGTGACTTCGGCTTCTCTTGGGCCAAGACCACTTCGATCCCTTTTTCCCTAAACGGGCCGATCGAAATGCTGAAATGGGCTCTCACTGGTCCGGCTTGAGTTGGGATGCTCATTTGCAGGCAACTAAACGGGCATGTGGAGGTTTACCTGACGATTGACGAGATATTTGGAGAATAGGATGGTTGAGGAATATCCAATGCCTCAATCTTTTGTTTCTGCTAATGATTTCCAGTTTTTTCTCAATTATTTCATTCCTCTAGCTTCCATGACCTAATTGAGAAGCAAATCTATGGTTGCGACATGGATAATATGATAGCACAGCAATGAATTTGTATTTCAGGGAATACATAAAGAGACACAGGATATTACAAACTTTGCATACGGAGAAAATCCAGAACATCCTTTTTGGAGTTTTCCTCGAAGTCCCATGGCAACCTGTAACGGAATCGGATAGGGCTACCTTTTCTAATTGTTTTTGACTAGGTTGGGAATTGTCACAAGAGACAAATTAAAGAAAGGGGATTCTGAGTGCTTAATACTAAACGGGATTTTTCAGAAGTTATCCATTGTTTTAAATCCATCTCAGGAGATCTTTTGATATTGGTACAATTTGCATGTGTTTTTCGGTTGTTGGTTTGTTTCTTGACTCGTGCGGAGGGAGATGGTAATCAGGTTGCACATTCCTTACTCCAGCATCCCAATTAGATCCAGAACTTACCAGTTTCCTATGTGGAAACACCAATTAAATCCATACTTAATCCAATTTCCTACTGGGTCAGATTGTATTTAACACTGATTAAACCTAAACTTAGTCCAATTTCCTGTAACTTAATCTCAACATCTAATCCAACCAGGAACAACCAGGACAGTCAGAATATTCTGACAAGTAAAAGATTGACAAATTCTGCCACAAATTGCCCTACACAAGGATATCACTTCCAATTGCTCTTCAGAGATGCAAAAGAAGCTGCTCTTCAGAAAATAGAGACAACATAAATGCAAGGATCTGCCCTGTTTGTTTTATGGTAAGCCTATCTCTGTAAGTCAAGATCGAGTCATTTAAAAACAAAACGCAATGGAGATCATTGGTAATTGCATATGATTATGCAAACTGCAACGTCTAACACGAGGCCCTGCTGCACATAACTCACTTGGTTATAAAGATGCAAATCTCAAAATTTGTCTGGAAAATGTTTTTAAGTATCAAAGAAGCCTGCATGCCCCTAAGCAGCAAAAGTTGATAGGATGTTCTTCTTGATGATGAACTCGTCTGCCTTGGAAGGGCTGATTGACTGCCACCAGACAAAAAGTGTATATTTCTCGATGTTAGGAAATCAAATAACATCCTAGAAATGTCTAATATATCTGAGATTCATTTCCTGGCAAATTAAAAGGAACAGAAAAGATTGTCGTCCCACCTTATCCATCATGCGTTGAAGCCGCTCAATTTCATTTTTGGCATAGTCAGAACCTTTGTCAATGCAGCTTTTTGCAATCTTCAAATATGTCTTACCAAACCTGACATTCATGGTATAAATGAAAAGTCAACTTAGATTCCAACTACATGGCAGTGCAAGTGGAGACATCACTAGACATGGAGGTAATCAAGGTTTTAAAGCTCTGTTTTGTTTTTGGTTTCAGCTCTCTGGGTAGTCTTGCTTTCAGAAGTTTGACTTTCAGAGCTTCCGCAAAAAAAAAATGTCAAGAAAACTATCATAATAAGAAAACTAAGAAAAAATCAAGAAGAGTTGCTTTACATCATCAGAGTTTTTCAGGATCATATTTGTGTAGTTTCAGCAGTTCAGAACTAAATTGTTTTAAAGCTTGATATATTAAATATATTATATTTCTCTCTAATTTTTATAATTATCCTATGCTTTTCTAATTTTATAATTTTCATCCACATTTCTCAAGTGTCCTGATTTTATATTTGCTTTGATTTTTATATTTAACTAAACTTTTGTCTAAGCATATTTCATTTTATCTTATTTTAATAATCTAGAGTAAAAGGTCATTGTCCAATTATGATCCTAAGCATAAGAAAAACCATTTGAGCATATTTCATTATATTCTATTTTTTAGCAACCCATCCAAACAATTATCCACCCAAACAAAAACCAATTTTATGTCAATATTTTGTTTTAGCCTAGAAAAGAGAAGAAAAATCATTAAAGTAGAAAAGAACAATAAGAATCATCAGTGAAGATACTCATCAAAATTGCATCTTTCACACTATAATAAAAAAATGTAGCCAAAAATAACATAAATTAGATTATTGGAGTTTTAAATACATATGATATTGAATAGTATTAACAAATTGTACAAACTTTACAAAATATTTAACACATATACCTGTCAAATAAGAAAAAGTATCAAGATATTAGTTTCAGTAGGTTTCAATGGAAACTACCAAAACTTGGCCTAAACTGGCTGAAACACGAAACTGAAAATTTCAATCAGTTTCGGACCACTCTCAACCAAAACCTCCAAAACTGAACCACTATCGGTTTTGGCTGAAACTTCAAACCTTGGATGTAATGATGTTGCTTGGTTTAGTCAAGGAGATCAAGACCTTATAAGCATCCACAGTGAAAGCAAACATAAATCAAATTGATTTTAAGCTCTAATATTGACTGCCAAAAGAATGACACCTTGCAAAATTGGTGATAAGTTAATGCACCACATATTCTGGAATACTGCAAACTTTGTAAACACAATTCAATTGCATGAATAATTAATTTAGAAGTTTTCCCATAATAAATATATATATATAAAGTTCTTTAAAAAAAAAAAAACTTGCATGCATCCGATATTCCATCCATGCCTAGTCTAAAGCAACAAAACATGGCATAGTGGGGCCACATACCCTACCTCCCAATCACCAGAATTGCAATAAAAGCTCAACAGTCCATGCTTCATTCCCCCTTAAGGTCCCTGAAGAGATATGATGTCAAATAATTCCCACTGGAACATATTCCAATATCCACATGAGGAGGAAACATAATATGTACTTTTTCCATTTGACCGAAGGATAAAGGGCCCAAGTAAGGGCTGTACCGAGGTCAACCCATGCCTACCCAACCCACTGAAACATGGTGCCCAGGCCTAATCTGATTTTATTGAAGGTCTGAGGTACCCTCCTGCGAGGGTGCACCAGTTAGGTACTGGCACAGTACGTACTGTCATATGCCACTGTATCTGCTCATGATTTACCAATACAAGCAGTACAGCTTGCAATACAGGGTGGTATGCCATATGTACCATGGTATGTTCGATCAAGGGGATTCATGATTGTAAAAAAATAAGGTTCAGTGTAGGAAAAATTGTGGAGACAGATTCTGCAAAGGAATAAGGAGTAAAGTCCTCTGACTTCATGCAGAAGGATAGAGATTTTAATATTGGGTATTTTGATAGATTTTTGGAGATTAACAATTAAGCAAATCTACAGTTATATACATATGTCTAATTGAATTTTAAGATCACTAGCTTTTGAAGAATTCTTCAGATGAGATTACGCTTGACTTTGTAGAGGGTTGGTTGTAATTTGGAAGTTTTGGAGAATGAAGCACTTTGAGATAATCAATGATATTCAAACCACACATCTAATAGAAACTATCCCAAAATGAAACCAGATAGTTCACTTTCATTTCACATATTCATGAAGATTTCCATATACAAGGAATTGCAAGATTAAAATAATTGGTGAATTGCTATTTGCATTGCTAACATTAAGTAAACTAGGAAATAAATTCCCTAGACACCTAGAATTGAAGTCAATGGTCCCCACTAAATCTTCAAAACAGTTTTTAAGGTCAGCTTCTGTGTCAAAGCTCTTACAATTGACCATCCCTCAAGAAAAGCAAGTTTTCTCTATAATATTCATCTCCTTTGTAGGAAAAAGAGATACAAGCACCATTCTGTGTCAAGTGAATTTACCTTGGCATCCATGGAATACATTCCTTTAGTGTGATTCGGTTAAATCATTTCTTAGTAAACACCTTTTTGGCTCAGGGATGACTAGCTTAGCAGCCTGGCTAAGAAACCAAAGAAATCTTATTCTCACTAGAATATAAAGGACACAAAAGTAGAATACCAAAAGTGATGAGTGCAGCAGCCCACATCTTAGCCATTCAACATGGTAAGCATATGAATAAGGCACTATTTTATTTTAGCAATGACAATTATCTGATAATAAGCATGCTTCTCAGAACAGGGATGGTTTTTTATTCATTGCATGGTCCGACAAAACAGAGAAAAAACAATAGAACATTTACAGGAAGTATAGCGATAAGAAAAAAATCAGGACCAGTGTTGCAAAATCAAATTGACAACAAATTTCAAATTCATTAATCAATATATATCAATGCAATGACTATTGAAGATTCAACCAGGAAAAGATGTTACCTTGCAGAAGAACCCTTGAGTTTCTCAACCTCCTCTTCCATCTGAGATACAATTGCTTTCCGCTTGTCATTACTAGCACTGACAAATTCCTTCACCAAAGCATCTAAGCTTGCTACAATACCAGCCTACAGTAATTAAAGTTTAATTATTAAAGAAAATTCTTTGACAAAATACGAAAAATGTAGGTTTTCAAATTCCTATCTTCTACAAACCTGCGAAGTAAGTTTTCCTTTTTCATCACGGCTTGTGCCACACTTCTCATTGATGAATTTAACAAAGGCACCCAAGTCCCGGCCACCATCGTAGTCTTCACCAGCTTTGTTGCCCTTTGGGAAAAACTTTAATGTAGGATAACCACTAACTCCATACCTGAATTACATCATATGCACAGTGTGAATAAAGCAAAATAGTCATAGCAATTAAAATTAAATTATAAAAAATTTATGATGTCTGAAAGATTTCAAAATAAACTCTATTACATAGTAAAATTTTTTAGAAGCAAAAAACTATGCTTCATTGTATTGATTTTTAAAAATTTCCCTACAGAAGCCATTTTCAAGAAATTTCCCTACAGAAGCCATTGATAATGCCCTGATATAAGATGCAAAACAGGGCAATCAATGGTAAGCTCTATGCATGTGTGTTTTCAAGTTAGAAGTTCACAACCAAGCTCATGCTAATAATAGGACTTGTATTTTTATGACGTCTCCCTGCTTCGAGAAGAGGAAAACAATGAAAAATCAATCTAAACAAGATAAATGAAACACCAAAAGTTAATTTAGTCTCAAACCTGTTCCTTCTGGCACTTCCAAGATTACTTTCTTGCAAAACAGCATAAAAATCTCCTCATTACATATCCAATCAGTGTTCTTGTCGTTAGAAAAACATAACCCGTCCCCCCCCCCCCCCCCACCGGATCATATTAAATGCTGACTTGAATTAAGTCGGAACTATATGAAGATGAGCAGAAAGGTGATTGTGCTGAAATTCAAACAAGAATATAATGCCCTACATCAAAGTTTGCCTTTTCCACTTCTCATCCAGCCTCCAGCAGGACTTGACATGGACACATGCTAGTCCTTCTACCTACAAGCTGACCTCCCAGATTTTTTCTCAAGTCTCCCTCTTGCAAGGTTAACTTGGCTACAAAAATCAGCACAAACTCAGAGGGTTAACACCATGTTGACAGGGAAAAGAAGTCTCAGAGACCGTTGGATCATGCCCTAAAGCAGTTCCCACAGGATAATACATTTTGGTTGGCGCTATGGTTAAATGGAAGGAGAGGCATTTTCAAGCTACCAGACAAATGCTCTAATTTGATTGGTTTACGAAGTAACTAGAAATGAAGCTTGTGAGATGTATCAAAGAGTTTCCAAAGTTGCTAAAATACGGTTGAAGATAAATCTGGGATAAAATTAGTGAGACATGATTGTTGCCAAAGGTAATTGCATGAAGTTATTTCTAGATCTGTTCACCTCATCCTGTTGTAACTTGATACATCAAAATTTTCTGCATGGAGAACAATGAAAAGTATAGAGCCACTGGCATGCGGCCCAACTTCAGCATAGGCCAAAACCACGGCCAGCTCAAAGATTTCATTACGAGGAAAGCCTTTTGTTGCAGGATATTTGTGGACAATTTAGTGTTTATGGTAGCTAGAAACAGGGAAAGATATCGACCATTAAATCATAGAATATGCTCTATAATAAACATGTAAAAATAGTCAAATCAGAATGTAGTGGGAATTTATAGTGGAAAGCAGATTGAACAGGGTTCCAGTCAAAATGACTAGTAAGTGAGAAACACCAAGACCTTTTTGCTAGAGTTGACATACTGTCAGAATCGGACAGTACCACTGGTACCATACCAAACTGATAGAAAACCAGCCCTGGTACAGGCATTGGGTTATCAAAACAACATGGTACAGGGGCCAGGCGATGCAGAGAAGGAAGAAGATGCAGTGGGAGCACTGACCTCCAGTAAGGAAAAGGTGAGGGTGCTATGCAGGCCACTCCTCCACAACCTCCCACCTCCGAGCCGAGTAAGGGAAGGTGGGGTGGTTGTTGCAGGGGAGGGCTAGGGAACAACAGCTAAAGGAGAGGAGTTAGGGTTCCTCCCCCCTTTGTTCCAGCACTATAGCGGCTTTTGTGCACCATAAACAGTGGTAGGTGGTTTATTTGGGGCTTTTATGCCCATTTCGCCCCTCTCAATCCATGGAAAATCCATGTGGATGATACCACCCTGTCCCAAGGATTGGGACAAGATGATACATGGGGTGTACCATTCCACGAGAAAATCAGGACATCCCCATATCAAGGGATTTGAATCCTTGCTTTTTTATGAAATGAACAGTTCCATAACACAAGAAGATAAAGAAACACATCCAATCAGTCCAACACAAAAACTGCTGGAAATTAAAAAAGAAATGAGTACTCAGTTGTGTAAATATAAGAGGCAAATGAGATTTCAAAAAAAATATATAGGACCTATTTTTTAATAATTATATTTTGGAGGCCATGGCAATGAGTAGGAACCAAGAAATGGAATTTGTAAAGCCACAACAGGATAACACTAGATTATGTTTCTATTTGTGTCAATTCTATCATATATGTCAAGATACTTTAAAAAGATATCATGCCAATACATTACATGCAATTGCTGTTGCAAGAATTGCTTTTTCCAAGGAAATAGAAAATAAAGAGATGGATATAGCATAGTAGGAGTAACAAGCAAGAAATGAATACAATTAAAGAAACCATCCACAAGAACAATAAAGATCAGACATTAGAGAACCAGATGAAATGGTTTGTTCATTTAAATGGACGTCAAGAAATGGGCACAGATTTTGGATCATAGTGTCGGAGAAAGAGAATCGAAACACTTTGTTTTATTAAAATGTAAACATGAAGGAAACAGCCTTTTCTGAATGAAATGCAAAACAGGATATGCAAAACCAATGCTATAAAGTGAATAAAGCTTGTTAGAATGGTTACTGTGCATTTCCAGCTGTGCATTTAAAGATTTTTTTCATTCCAAATAAAATAATCTATTAATGCTTGCAGCCTTGAAGGGGCCAAACAAAGTGAAAATCATGCCTCCTTTGAATGCAAAGTGCACATCAAAGATTTTATGAGAAAGCTCTCTAGATGGGCGCATGGAAAAGAACCTAAATGACATTGAAAATTGGCAATCAACAACATAATGAATCATGATTAGATCCTAGTCAGTTAGGGCTGAAATGAAACATTGAAATGCAATATTCTGCTAGCAACTTTATTTCTGATTGCAGTCAGCAGGTACACCCCTTGATTACTGATCTCAAGGTAATGAATCTGAACTAAGGAACCACATTTATGCTGAAATACTAAGCATTCGAAAGAAGACATGTATAATTATGATATCTGCTAGTCTTAAAATTTTGGTTACTAGTAAACATAACTGTAAATTCTTGCACTCACTTTTCAGCCAAATCCTTGTATTTGTCAGCATCAATGTTAGCGATTACAACATCCTCTTCCAACTTGTAAGCAGTAGCTACCTTCTCATATGTCTACAAGTAAAGCTACAAAACATAAGTGGACCATTCTTTTTACAGCTTTTAGAGGTTTCATTCATCTACTTACAGGAGCAAGGTTTTTGCAATGACCACACCTGTTGAAATATCAAGCACAAGATTATATGTCAACGGGTAAAAAATTGAATGAAATGAACATAGCTGGGCGATCAGTCACAAAGGTAAACTAACCATGGCGCATAAAACTCCACAAGGACATCTTTAGTTTCATCAAGGACAACCTGGTTGAAGTTATCTGATGTCAGTACTAATACACTGGAAGGAATAGTTGCCACCTTTATGTTGGTCCCTGTAATCATTGACTAATAAATCTGTCAGGTAATGTCAACCCTTTTCTATCCACTTATTGACAACCAGGTGACAGAACTATCCATGAAACATGATGACAAAAGGAATTTTTTGAGCTCATAAAACTGGATAATAGGAAAATAATTATTATATGTACAAACACATGGGATAACGGGGTGAGCAGTAAATGACAGAATTCCCTTTATCCTTTTTAAGCCACAAGTGCATAAGAATCGAGAAAAATATGAACAGGAGCAAAATAGAGACAATTCAAGCATAATGACTGCTGCAAGGTCCACTATCAACGTTACATGCAAGCATGCCAGAAAAAGGTCAGCAGTCCAAACTAGGAAGAAAGCACATGAATGGAACATGCCAGACACTAGTTGGAGAATGATTAAAGGATTAAGCAAGAAGTTCATTTACATCTATTTCTTCATCTCTTCAAATCCCTAACAGTTCAGCTATATATCATGTGCCATGTAGCATACATATGTGTGACATTGATTACAGCACACTGTAGAACAGACTCTCCGCAATATTACATGTGCCAACTGCACCTAATACAGACAAAACAAATTGTACTCATTTATCTCATCCAGAGCTGTCTAGTTCCCGTACTTGAAGATGGATAATCTACAGCCCTTCAAAAATTCTAACTTAAAGAAGAAAAGGAATTGCAATCATTTTTCAATTAGTAGGCAAAACAGGGCAAAATATTTTTTAAAAAAAGAAAGTTATGATTCTGTTTCACTTGACAAGTTATAAATTTCCTCCTAAACTATGTGATAAGTACATATGCATACTTCTTGATTAGGTTCATGAATATACATGAAGAATACAAAATTAATACCGATGTGCTAAATACAAATATGATTTAAAAAATGAAATAAAGTCAGATGTAAGCATAACTATGTTTTTTTATATGTTTTAAGCAATTCCATCTCCGAACAGCACAAAGTTGGATTTGGTAAGATTCATTAGCAGTACATTTGCACAGCTCAGCCTGCACCAACCCATGTATCTTTAACTAGAAATGTGTATCAGGTTAGATGGATCCACTTTGCTTGTCAAATTCAAGTCATCCCCCAGTCATATCCAGTTCGAGAAAACATATCTGAACCTTAAGTAACTGCTTCAGATGTCTGTGGTGGATTGAAGCAGAACGATAACTGAAAATCCTTCCAGATGTGACTGAATCTTAGTGGTGAGTGTTGGTTGACAGAGCTCTAATAATGTGTAGACTAGATATTATTAGATGACTTGTGAACCCTCATCTGTCATATGAAGATCAGATAAGAAGCAACTTTCTGTATTGACAGCAAAGCAGTCTGTGGCATTCTAGTTGTTCACATCAAGGAAATCTATCAAAGCTTTAGAAACTGAGAAGTTATCAGAACACCTTGTTACCATCTCTAAATCTCAATATATTTCCTAATGTAATGCAAACTCCTGTTGTGAGGCACATGCAACTCCACCCTTTGCTTTTCTCATTTCCACCTCTGCATTAATGTATTCATCTCAAATTTCATGATTGGCCTCCTTGGGGACCACTTCTTCATTTCCTCATTTTAGATGGATACCTTTTTCTAAACCTTTCTCTATTTCCTTTCAAACAATCAAGAGAAAATCAGCAGGTACATGAGGGTGTAAAAAGGTAGTATACTCATCAATATAGTATAAATAATCTTGATCAGTGATTCAGTGGGATCACAGCCACCCATCAGACATTTTTTTCTCTCTTGAATAAACCACATGTAACGCACGTGCAAAATACCACCATCTTTAGATGCCAACCAAGTAAAGCCCTCCAATATTCATGCATAATTGCATGTCATTGTCATTGATTGTACATTTGCTTAGCAGTTTTCCCTTCTGATGAATGTTTTATAAACAAACTAAGGCACATTCAGTTTCACTTGCTAAAAATGACAGCTCACTATTATTCTTTAATTTACCAAGGCTCCTTTCACTAAAAGCCAACTGGAATTGCTAATCTTACAGCCCATCAACTGTGCCAGTGGGACAAGAAGAATGAGAACACAATCTTGAGTTTCCATCACATAAGATTCTGCCAAGTGCTTGTGGCCCATTTCATTCCATTGTAACATAAATGCGACCGCAAATTTCTATACCGACACATACCATGCAGTACCAGGCATACCATATCAAGCCGATATGCTAACAGCACAGTACGGGGGGCTTGATACATTACTGCTACAGTACATGGTACAGCTGCATCTCACCTCCAACGCCGTACCATGCATCAGTTCAGGGGCATACTACACCAACCTAACCCTACTGATAAGCTACTTGTACAGGGTCCAGCACCAACAGGGAAAACCTTGGATGAGACAAACACAGACCATGACAAACATTGATAGGCATCACCAACCAAGGCCATCTTTATCCACCAGCTTTGCATAGTAACTTTTACAAGCAAATATAATTCAAATACATATAAGTTAATCACTTTCCTTTCGACAAAAGCAGCAAATCTTCTGTACAAAACCAAGATTGTTAATAATAACCAGTCTCCACCCCATAACTTTGGATATGCTAAAGATATACTGTATGCAACATCTATTAGTTGCAAGAATGGAAATCCAACAAATCTCTTGCACATCACAAATTAAAACATTACCTCCTTCATTATTTACAAATTCAACAAGGGCTTCTGCAGTTCGTGGGCCTTCATACCTCCATAATCATATCAATTTGTTAGTGTCACATATAAATCAATAAATACTCAAATGAGAGAAATACGGAGGAGCCATATTAAACTCAAATGATTTAATAAGCATTAAAAGCTGGGGCAAAACTGTTAGGATATTACACTCACTTTTTTGGTTCCAAGGAGCCTTTTGGAAACCATTGGATTGTTGGGTATCCTGAAACCCCGTATTTGCCACATAAGCTCTTGTGCTCATCGCAGTCCACCTATATAGGGCAAACAGAAGTTAAAGTGAAACCAACATTTTGATAGACAATCTGAAGTGTTGTATAAAGATTCACTGGAGCAGCCAGGTTTCCATTTGTCCAATATGGTCAAGACAAAGCTGAAAAAGCTAAATTTGTTATTATAGTATCCTTTTTCATTTAATTTTAGCACATTTGATAGACTGTCAGCTAGGCATAGAAATGACTTTTCAGGAGAATCTTCTTTAAGACAAAAGGGGGGAGGGGAGGGGTGCATAAACATGAATCCAGAATGCAAATACATCTCCCACACATGCTGAAACCTGTCTGGAGCTAGACAAAACATTTGACGAGTTCTAGAAACCCAAAGATACATGCAATTAGAAATAAGACTGACCTTTCCTATCAAAATGGATTTAGCCTTCTTAAAACTTGAACCGAGCTTTTCATATTCAGGAGCAAGCTTCTTACAATGCCCACACCTGCCATCAAGAGTATAGGTAAATAAATAGTGAAGCTTCTATAGAGAAGAAAAATGAAAAGTTTCAATAAAAAAATGAAAAGTGTGGCAGGAGTTTTGAGAAACTATGTAGAACTAGAAACAAAGCATTACCATAAGAGTTTTCGCTGGCTACTTGATGCAGCACCAGTGTGGGGAAAGAGGAGAAGAAGGAAGAACAAGAGAAGGAGAAGGAAGAAGAGGTTGTAGAGACGCAGGAAGAATAGAGGAGGAAAGGAGAAGAAGAGAAGAAAGGACGTAGGGGAAGAAAATTCCAAATCACTTCATTAACCCTAATCATGAAAATAGTCCCTTTTATATAGGGCCCAAATACACAATTTGCATAAACCCCCTTACACAACAATAACTCCTAATAAGCCCACAAATAACACAAATAAGCCCTAAAATGCAAATAAACCCAGAAATAAAATAAACCACAAATAAATCCCTAAATGCAAATAAACCCAGAAATAAAATAAAATAAATATGCAAATAAACAGGTCTGACTCAATCCGGGGGCTCAGATCATCTGGATGAAGGGCTCTGATGTCCCCATCAACTCCTCCCGGGTGAGAAAAACTCGACCCCGTCGAGTACAGGTCTGGCCGGCTGTCATACTGCTCCAGAAGATCGGGGTCAAGGCGCTGCAACTCGGCTCGCGAAATCCACGTCACATCTGATTCGGCTCGACCTTTCCACCGAACAAGGTAACGTTGGTAGCTTCCTCTCCTGGTAGAAATAACCTGCTCATCTAATATATGTTCTATGTGTTCTCTGCGTGCATGAAACTTTGGAGGTGGAGGCTCAATAGCAGGTGCTGGGTCAGGGTGATCAACAACAACGGGTGTATCAACAAAAGGATCAGAAGGAATGAATGTGGACTTCTTGTATGGGACTAAATCTTTAATATTAAATGTCGCACTAATCCCATAGTCTTCAGGAAGATCTACAACATAAGCATTCGAACTGATTTTCTTTAAAACTTTGAACGGTCCCGCACTACGAGATTGCAACTTTTTGAACATTTCCGAAGGTTGTCGTTCAGGTCTAATTCTTACCATGACATGATCGCCTACATTCAATTCTTTATAACGTCTGTGCAAATCAGCAAGAGATTTATATTTTAAATTATTAGAGTGAAAATGTTTGCTGATCTCCTGATGCAATGAATGCAAGTGTGAAGCAAATGATTGTGCAGACTCAGAGACTCTATGTTGATGAGACATGGGAATCAAGTCTATGGGCTGCCTAGGTTTATATTCATTCACCACTTCGAAAGGACTCACGCCTAAGGACCTATTGACCGAACTATTATATGCAAACTCGGCGGTCGGTAACACTAAATCCCAGGTCCTAGTATAGGCCGATGAAAATTTTAATTTAGTGCCAATCATGTGTCCAAGAATTTTCCTAAAGGAACTCACGAATCTAACATCTCTATCAGACATAATAGGTGTTGGAAGGTCAGGAGGTCTAACGACTTCATTGAAATAAAGTTTGGCAACTCTAGAATTGTTAGAAGTCCTAGGACATAGGAGAAAAGGCGCCATATCCGAAAAATGGTCCACAACCATAAATATGGAATCGTGCTTGATATAGGTACGAGGAAGTCCCAACACGAAGTCCATATTGACATCTTGCCATGAGATCGTGGCACTAGACATAAAATCTAAGAGGTCGTTCAGCCTAGGGATGGGAAAACGATACTTAACCGTAATTTTATTGGGGGTGCGGAGTGTGGGTATAGCACAGGGGCTCAAACTCTCATGAATATACCCTCGAGTGAGGAGTTTGTCAACTTTACATTTCAGTTCGGTGTGGTCGTTTGGGTTGAGCCTATGATGAAGAAGAGTTGGTACGGATGCTCCAGGAATGAGGTCAATGACGTGCTGGAGGTCACGCATCAGAGGAAGTATATCTGGAAGATCCTGAGAGAAAACAGAGTGAAACTCCTCCAACAGGGAAACTACTGCGGGTGGGTGCTCAGGATTCGACTCCACATTGATAACTCTAGCCACAAGGTTAAACACAGGTGATTGGCTGTCGATATCTTTCATTACCTCGTTCGAAGTAATGATGTGAAGTGATTTATCTTTCCGTAGGGTAGCACTCTTTTTTGTAGAGGCGGGCTCTCGGGGAGGCAATGAGTTCAGTACAATTTTCCGACCCTGGAACATAAAGCTACACGAATTCGAACGTCCATGAAGTGTGACGTCCCTATCGTATAACCAAGGTCTCCCTAAAATGACTTGACCTACGTCCATCGGAAGGCAGTCGCACCAGATCTCGTCTTTATAAGATAGGAATTGAATCGGTACAAGGCATCTTTCCGACACCGAGATGGATGTCTTATCTACCCAGGCTACCTTATATGGGTTGGGATGAGGGGTAGATTTCAGGCCGAGGCGGGAAACAACTCCAGACGCAATGGCGTTGATGCAACTCCCGCTATCAAATAGGATTTTGCATGTTTTATCATTGATCTTAAGAAACGTGTAAAATATGGAGGTTCTACGCCAATCTTGTTCGGTCTTGGTTTGAGCTAGAGTATACCGAACCACATGAAGCCTAGGATTTTGGTCATTCCGATCAGTGGGCTCATTTTGGGGTTCAGACTGGATAAACTCTAACCCGGTCTGTTCGTCTCCAAAGTCTTCTACAAAATCCTCGATGTTTGGTTCATAGACTTCTTCGACACATTCAGTCTCCTGGGTTCCTACTTCAAGTTCAGTCATTAGATAGGTCTTGGCATTACATTGGGACGCGATATGGCCAAACTTTTGGCACCTGAAACATTGGGTTTAGCTTCTAGAACGAGGATTGGGACCTAGTATGCCCTTTTCTTTATCATTTGAAGAGTTCTGGACAGGTATCGGGGATGTCCGAATCGGTGCTTGGCTAGGGCCGGGCTGGTTAGAAGGATTGGGAAGCTGCCTGGGTTGTGGGAGGTAGTTTTGATTAGGTCGGGCTCCTGGGGCCATGGGTCGAGGGTCGGTACACCTCACTACAGAGGCTTGTAAGAAACTATCTACATCTTGAGCCAACTGGTATGCTTGGCCAAGGGTGGTAATCTCTCGGAGGATTAATTCTTTCTGAATCTCCTCGCGGAGTCCTGCCCGGAACCTAGAAAGAGTAACAGTCTCCTCTTCGATTACACCGCACCTCATGTGAAACTCTTCAAATCGTGCAATGTAATCGGCGACGGTTAAAGTCCCTTGAGTTAGTTTCTGCCACCTATCCATAAGGCGTTGTCGGTAAGAGAATGGCAGATACTTTTCATTCAGTTTTTCTTTCATATCCTCCCAGGTGGTGATACGAGGAAGCCTTTGGGTCTCACGCATATGTTCAACGTTATGCCAGTACCAGTGAGCTTGCCCAATAAGCTTCATTTTAGCAAACCGTACTTTTCTATCATCAGTCATGTCGTACCACTCAAAATAATTATCCATGGCTGCTCTCCAATCAAGGTACACACTCGGTTCTAATTGACCAGTAAATGTGGGAGCATCTACTCGTACGGTACGAAGTAGTCGCTCGTCAAGATCGCGCTGGTGATCAGGAGGAAGTTGGTTCCTAGGGGGATGGGGAAAAGCTACAGGTGGTGTGGTCAAACCAAGCTCGGGATAAGCTGCGATTGGGGTTGACGATTCAGGAGTCCTAGGGTGTTGGACTAGAGCATGGATCTCTCTTTTGAATTCATCTTGATCAGCTCGTAATGCAGCTAATTGTTCCAAAATATCTTGTAGAACTCTGGGGTCCATGGTGGGTAAAGGGGTCTGAGAGTCAGTGAGGAGGTACTCTCTACCACTACGGGTTGGCATGCAGGGACTACTCTAGTTGGTGATATGATATGCAATGCTACTAATGAACCCTAACTTACTAAATGCAATGCAGGACAACCTACTAATGCAATCTACTATGAATTCGGCAATCAGCAAATTTTCACAAAAATAACTTAAAATTAAATATTACTAATTTGCACTTTGGTTATTTCAAAATTAAGGCAGAAAATTAGTCACTATAAGAAATTAGGTTGCAAACACGTATTACAGTCGTTCAAAGTCCGAAAGTAATCTGATCTAGGAATGTTGAGAACTATCCTGCCGCTAGGGTATGCTAATTTAATATCTAGATTTAGAGGGTGAATAGGACGGGTGTGGTAATATATGTTCAGGATTTCAAAATATGACAGGAAAGTAAGTTTTCAATTATGGTTGTCATGCAAGAGAACTAGAACACAATTAGATAGACAAGCCCAAAAGGAGGAAGAACCTGTTACCTGTGGTGGATGCAGTCAACCAGAAGCATCCGTTGTGGAGTCTCGAACACGAAGTCGGCACCGGGTGGAGCTAGCTGAAGCGATGGGTCTGGATCTGCAGCACAAGGGACTCAGTGGAGCTGATTGCTGAAGCCAAATTATTGCAAGGCTGCAATGGATGCCAAGGGGATGCTGCCGTGGGCCTGTGGTTGCAGTTGGGCCCGTGTAATGAAGAGGGGAACAGGCAGCGGGGTTGGCACGGCCCTGCGGAAATGGTGGCCGAAATCAGAAAGGTGCTGCGGAGGCGGGAACGGTCGGAAACAGTGCCGGAGGTTCCTCGGGCGGCAACGGCTCGGGTGGAGGTGCCGGAGGCTGGCGGCACTCGGAGTAGGCACGCTCGGCAGAGGCGGCGGTCGGACGGAGGCAACGGCGGCAGCGACGGGAGGCGGTCGGCGGCTCGGGCTCTGGCGGCACGACGGTGAAGGCGCGGCAGAGGCGGTGGTGGCGCGGCGTGCGAGCTTGGGCGGCGGCGGGAGGTGGATTGGGCTCGGGCGGCGCGGCCACGGAAAGAGGGAAGAAGGAAGAAAATGACAGAGGTAAGGTTTTTTTTTTTTTTTTTTTGAACCTTAACGGGTTCGGGTTTCGGTTGAAACCCGCTCCGACAACGGTGAAGCCCAGCACGTGCAGATCACGTGCAATTTTTTTTTTTTTTTTTTTTTTGCTTGTTGGACCCGGGTTACCGGGTTGTGGGTAACGGGTTTAGGACTTACCCGTTACCTGATTTCTTCTTCAACCTCCCGATCGATTCGGGAGGGCGAACCGGTCGCTTCGGCGGCTGCGGCGGAACGCCCGAACAGAGGGGCTATGGCGTTCGCGGTCGCCGATCCGTGGTCGGCGGTGACAGGCGGCGGCTTCTTCCGACGATCGGTCACAGGACCGACGGTGGCAGAACCGTGGAAGTCGTGGCACGGTGGGTGTCCGTGGGGCGCGATGACCTCCGGCGGCGAACCAGCGGCACGGCGGCGTCGTGAAGGGAGACGGCGGTGGGTGTGGGCACAGAGACAGGGACGGCCAACCAGGAAGGGGCTGTTCTCTTCTCTTTTCTTTTTTTCTTTTTTTTTTGTCTCTGGTGAAAACCGATAGAGGGGAGGGGGGCTGGTGAAAACCGAGAGAGAAAGGAAGAGAGGAAACACTGGACCGTGGCTTTGGCAGCAGGGGCAAAGCCGACGTGGCTCTGATACCAAGTTGATGCAGCACCAGTGTGGGGAAAGAGGAGAAGAAGGAAGAACAAGAGAAGGAGAAGGAAGAAGAGGTTGTAGAGACGCAGGAAGAATAGAGGAGGAAAGGAGAAGAAGAGAAGAAAGGACGTAGGGGAAGAAAATTCTAAATCACTTCATTAACCCTAATCATGAAAATAGTCCCTTTTATATAGGGCCCAAATACACAATTTGCATAAACCCCCTTACACAACAATAACTCCTAATAAGCCCACAAATAACACAAATAAACCACAAATAAGCCCTAAAATGCAAATAAACCCAGAAATAAAATAAACCACAAATAAATCCCTAAATGCAAATAAACCCAGAAATAAAATAAAATAAATATGCAAATAAACAGGTCTGACTCAATCCGGGGGCTCAGGATCATCTGGATGAAGGGCTCTGATGTCCCCATCACTACTTCAGTGTTATTTATGCTAACCAAACTACCAAAATAGCTAAAGTTGACCTTATATTGTTAAAATTGGTTCGAAACATAAAGAACAAGAGAAAAAGGAAACTACATTCACAATAAAACCAACATCACCCAATAATACCTCACATCCAATTTTTAAAGGTGAACCATTAATAAACAGACAGAACTTTGCTATTTCCAATAAAAGACCAACTATTATTAGCACTACAAGAGGCATTTTTCGACAAATTCCCGAAAGAGGGGCACTGCTATGCTTATGCATAGGCATGAGATTACACTATGAAATGGCAGCACGTGACTGGCTGTGCAAGAGGTCCTCATAGAGTATCTACAGGATTCAAAGCCTATCACACATCAATATGTGAAAATCTTAGGCCAGCAGGTGCTCCAGGCATAAAATTATCCCTAGATGATAGATAACGCACAGATATATGAGATTGGAACAGCAACTTCAACTGCACGAACAGACCAGATAAGAAACGACATAAAGTTATAAATCATCTCCACGGTTCAACCTTTTCACCAAGTTGTCTCCTACAAGTACAAATTCTAACGACATCACCTGACAGATTAAACAATTAGACTCCTAGAGAGCTTCAACTGCATGCACAGACTCAATATAAAACAACATATAGTTATAAAAAACCATCTCAAACATTCAACCTTGCACCAAGTTGTCCCCTACAAGCACAAATCCCAACCAAGTAAAGCGACAAATCACACCAATCAGATGACACGGGAAGTTGACGTTTTCTTCCAGAACAGTTTCAAATGCCGCGAAATAATCCATTCAAGTAAATTATAAGAAGAAGAAAAAAATGAAATTCCATCCAAATCAAGTCAACACCCTCTCATCCAGCTCAAATACCTCGAGATCCATGCATGAAAACCCTAAATCCACGCACCCGGATGCCAACTACCGCAACCTAAGAATCCGATCACAAAATTCTCGAGGAATCATTACGCAAGGAAAGTAACAAAGACAAAAGCAGATTCACGAGATTGGACGATACTTTCTACATTCTCACAGCAGCGAAGAGAGTAGAGGATACCAAGGGGCGTAGAACTCGACGAGGGCACCGCGATCTTGGCCGACCTCCTTCTCGAAGTTGGCGTCGGTGAGCACGATGACGTCGTCGGCAAGAGCGGAGACGAAGAGGAGCGATAGTATGATGGTGAGGGTTCCAAAGGAGAACCAGATCTGCAATCTCTCCATCTCTCGCTCTCTTTCTCGCTTTCTAATCTCCTTTTCTCTCCCGAAAAACGCTCCGTTTTTTTTCTCGTTCTGTTTGTCGATAGCAGCGCCGGAAGAAAGACGGCGAAGAAACATGAGGACTCGAGCCTTATACCAGACCCAGCTGTTAACGAGTACTGCGACCACCTGTGAGCTTACCCCCTCCTTCAAAACGCTAGAACATAGCTTTAAAAGGAGTGCTCTTGCAACGTGCAGAGAAATAGAATGCTCCCGGAAAAGCTAAGGTTGCAAGCTACTCCCAATTACGCGTATTTAAGATCACAGGGGAGGCAAAGTACTGAACTTGGAGCTCCAAATTCAATGTTTAGCTGCAATTGCAGTTCATATAAAGTGTGTTTATTCCACCACTCCTGAAGACAGGCTTACCTCCAACTTGCCATTAAAACCGTTCAATCAAATAAATATTTTGGCATTCAAATTATTACAATACTTTAATCAAACAAAATTTCATATTTTAAAGGCAACAAACATATGCTACCATACTCGAATTATTTTACTAAGCAATCAAAACAATATTACAATATAATATTGAACAGTTCAATGTAAATCTACCATTCAACTCAAACAAATCATGTTGAATAAATCTACAATCCGAGTTGTATAGCCAATAGAATTCAATCCGAGTTGTATAGCCAATAGAATTCAACCATGCGTCTAACATTCTAGAAATGACAAGCATTCATTTATAGGCACATATTTTTTTTTGGATACAGCTGTCTATCATTAGATCTAAAAAATCAATCAAAAGAGCCTTGACGAGGTTCACCATCTCGGTATTGGGCTCCATACTGGTGTCGCACTAGCACTGTATCGATACGGTATGGTACAAGATCTTTTCAATGTATCAAGTACCGGTACGCCAACCGTACTAGATATTGATACCGACTCGATACAGTACGCTCTGAACCATCCAATTCAGACTGGTACAGCGAACCATGGCCTCAAAAAGGACTAGCATCAAAGTATCAATGTCCCTAGAGAGACATGCAAGCATGTCCATCCTTGCGCATAAATTAAAAAAAAAAAAAAAAAAAAAAAAAAAAAAGAAGAAGGAAGAAGGTCTTACCATCACATTTTCTTCACCTCCGGGCTCATTGCTATGGACCCCCGGGCCAGCCTCTCATTAGCAAGCAAGTGGCCATAGGCCATGGATATGTTGGGATCTCCATCACTTCATTGTAGAGGAGTGAAGCAAAGTCCTTTGGTCTCGTTGGCCCTTAAGGCCAGTGCTACTTTAGCTATCTAAAGAGCCACCTCCTTGATGGCACGAGGATCCCGTTCTCTTCTTCTCTTGCCTGTGGTTGTGCCACCTTTTAACTTGAAACAGATAAAGATGAAGGAGTGGATGGGGTCTGTGCCTAGGATGACTGAGAATGGTCCTTAGTGTCATGGATGCCTATTGTCATTGTTTCGTACAGCTATTCCTGCACCCAGACCGCCTGATCATAGCCACAAATCATACATCAGCAATAATTTAACATAACCATTTATATACATATAAGTTTTTCTTTATTTATATTAATTTTTAATATTCAAAAATATTATTAAAAATTAACTAATTTAACGGCGAGATTTATTGCCATTTTCTGTCTTGCGAAAGTCGGAGTAGACTGCTGTCAAGAGAGGGTGGAGAGGGTTCTAGCTGTGCCCATCCCGGAGAGGGCGATAGCTGACAGGAGAGTGTGGAGCATGTCGGGTCGCCGATGGTGAGGTTCCGAGACCTCTCGGGGTTGGTCCCGGGGCCCTCGACCCAACAGATGGAAAGCAGATGGATCTGGAGGTTGCACATTCATCCTCAGGTCGTCTTATTTATCTAAAAGGTAGCTTGGGGATACTTACCCACTAGAGCTGTGTTAGGGAGGCAGGGTATGAGGGTCTCTGTAGACTGTGTGACTTGTCAGGAGGTGGAGGAGAGCATTTTCCACACCCTCATAGATTGCACGTGGGCCAGACAGATATGGTGCTATACTTCGAACTAGCCAGATCAGTGGCAAAGGTGTCGATTCCTGAAGGACTCGGCATGAAGATTTGTGTTTGAGGAGAGGGGGACACATGTTGCCTATTTGGCCTACCAGTGTTGGCTAGATAGGAATGCCCGAGTCTTCGAGGAAATCAGCCCTCATTCGAGGATGATAGCGGCTAGAGCCCTTATATAGGCGGCTGAGATCACCGGCATTACAGAGGTATCACCTGAGTTGGCTAGGGACATCTAGGGCCCCCATTCTGCTCACACAACGTATAGGACAGTACTCGTCTCCTAGGTGCCCCCGCCCCCTGGTTACCTCAAGGTGAACTTTGACGATAATGTGGATGATGAGGGGAGATGCAATGGTATGGGGTTCGCTATCCGAGATCACGACGCCAGATTAGTTGCTGCAGGAGGCCGACAGATTTTTGACTCGTTAGTGGTGTGTGCCGAGCTCATAGCAACATGGGAGCATATCTTCTATGCAAGGCGAATACTGGATGCGGACCGTATTATTTTTGAGGACGACTCAGCCACAGTGGTTGAGTGGATCCGGAGACGGGGACGCACTGCTGAGGATCGGCCGCTGATCCTTGAGATTCGCAGGTTGATGGAGGAGTGCGACTCCCACCAGGCTTCACACATATTTAGAGCGGCCGACTAGGTGACCTCTTATGCAGCCCACCACTCCGATGGTTTTGTTTGAGTTGGAAGTAGGTATGTTCCAGAGCCATTACATAGTATTTTATTTTTTAATTTTGTTGGCCGCATCATACCCGCAATGTGTGAGCCGCCCTTGCACCAAAAAAAAAAAAAAAAAAAAGAAAGTCAGAATAGACACAAATTCTCTTAATATATGACCGACCGTACAATCTATTATATAAATAGATTTTTTTTTTTTCATTATGAATAGCAATTGTTTGGCTAACCGCATAAAAAATAAGTGTGCATAACTCTGTTGGCCCATTATTACACCTCTTTCATAACAATCTTTTTTTCAGTGTGATCCTACAACACTCCATTACATATACATAGATTATATATATATATATATATAGTAGCGGTTGTTAAGTATTAGAAATTATAGACAGCAGTTATTGAAATAGCTGGGTACGAACTCAACTTGCTATTTCATGATAGGGAAGTAGAACCAAACATGTTCCACCGGTACCAATATGAACCTTAACGCTTGTGGCTTTTGTCTAGTTGGACACCAAAGCTGAGTCAGGAAAAAAATAAAGGACATTTGGATGGAGCTGCAGATATAATATATGGGGGCAACTAACATCAAGGAAAAATATCATTATATTGCAGAAAATGGCGAGTTTACAAAAATAACTGGTTGCAGAGGCCGTTTGGTTTAAATGATTGGATCCAAAATTCGCTCGATTTCCATCCCTGTACGGTGACACATTAGCACAGTACCAGTATAATACAATATAAATTTTTTTTGACATATCAGCAATATAAATTTTTTTTGACATACCATATGTCGTTACGCCACTCGTATCAAGTACCAGTACCAAACCGGTTATGTACCATCCGGTTTGAACTGGTACAACGTACCATGATTGGGTCCAAAAAAAGGACCTGACATCAAGATTCCTACCAAGTTTAGTACATCCGCCGCACAATCATCTGCATTTCATGAATATGCATGAAAACCATATACGCATTTTAATCACAGACTTCCTGCACGCAGATGTATTGACTCATTACATCGCTTATACACTGACAGAGAGATCCTACGTATGACAACAAACAGTTTTTATCTTGCTGCCTTCTTGAAATCGAGCCCATCAACTTTTTCCTGTCAGTGCCCACTAAGCAATAACAGAGAACATAGATATGAAAAGCAGACAGAGATAGTCATGTTGCATTCTTTAAAGCAACCTGTCTTCCTCATGTCAGTGGCAACAAAGGATGAGAAAGCAGCCAATTCGGTGGACTACAATTGAGATCACCGAGTTCACCAAACCCAAGCTGCTAAATGGGGGTAGAAAGAAGAACCTCTGATTAACATGGAACAATAAGAAAATGCAAAATGATCAAAAAAGAAAGATTGCTAAGAAAGAAACCACAATAAACTTCAGGCAAATGAGAAACACCAGCGAAGACAGATTGCTTCGGCAATAACCACTCTAAATTTGTTTGGAAATGGCCGGGAACCATTTACATTAAACACCAGCAAAGTGACTGCTTCCACAATAGCTGTATCTAGCACGAACTCTTGTAAGTGCATGAATAGCGCACAAAGACCAGAATTCTTTTATACAAATAAACAGGAATACCGGATGACCCCAATATGTTTGATAACGCTCACTAGTTGTGAAGTTGATCAGCCACTGAGGCATCCTCGTAATGCTGAGGATACCAGACACTGCATAAAGGAGGCTCAACATTTAATTTGATTAGATCAAAATGATCAGCAAATGTTTAATCCGTTATCTGAACACTTGCTGATCGATCAAGTAGCAAATAAACAGGGAAAACTTCCTCGGAGCAAGATCCTGGAAGTTTGATGCTATGCCATATGCTATCTGATGATCTCTTGCCTGCTGAAATTGGAAATGTCCTTCAGAGCAATGGGGCGATCATGAGTTACGAAGATCGATGACATCAAACTTAAGATTGCCATTCATATAAACATGTGAACAATGTTCATAGATCGGGCTGCCATCAGGAGGCTGCTCGTGAGGGTGAAATCCACGCTCTTGACAATTACGTATCATAGAAACACCACTTGGATCTGTTAGTTGGAATATGCCATGGGTTCTGCATGAAGAAAATAAGTTGTGAAGATCCTTTAAACAAAACAAAAAAAAAAAAGCCATTGTATCACATTCCAAGTTGACAAAATAATAGATACTAATTTCATGCTTTGTATCAAATTGATTAGTCAAAAATAAACTAAAAGATGAACCATCAAACCATAATTTGCAGATTTCCAGTCATATTTGTACTTTTTGACTATTCTCCCAAATGGATAAATATTCTTCATCATTTTACTATACTCTCTCAACCTTGGCACTACAATAATGTTGCTCCATTATGACCTAGGCAACACAGGTTTGAAACACAAAAACAACTTCTCTACACATAGGGGTAAGACTGCATTTATCTGACCCTCCACAGACCTCGCAGTGGTGAAAGACTTGTAAACAGGGCTGCTCTTTTTTTATTACACTATACTCTCTCAAAAAAGAAAGGCACCTCAACAACCATTTATTAAAACATCAAAGTACAATCATGACTTTGCAGATTCATATCCAAATATACATGTTACAGAAAAAGTGAAAATTTTCCAGCTGGCCTGTTGAGCTGTCCCCAATCCATGACAATTGATAGCCAACAACCTAATGGGTGCCACTAGAAGAGAAATATAATGTTACCTAATTGCATCCATTATTCTGGAGCAGTATTCTTCAAATTTTACCCCTCAGACCACCCTCTAAAAATATTAGTATTTCTTAATAGCTTTTTTATATTTTTTTCTTGACATAACCAACAAGTCAATGTAAATTAGATCTTGATAATGCGAGAAACAGAATATACCTAGATGTATCAGTTGGTGCCATAACGATTGCAATTGCTTCCGGTAACATAATCTGTCAAGAACCAGCAGAGTCCAGAAGATCAAATTTAAAGGCATACAATAAGTTTTGAGAACAAATAGTATTTGATGCAAAATTAACAGAAATAGAATCTAATCTCAATTAAGCAGAGATTCATGTTTTTTATGACACTGGAATTTGGGTCTCTTTTTGGTTTCTCCAATTCCCTAAAAAAATATCACACATGAAAATCACTAGCTGAGAGCAACCACAAGTTTACTAGATTAAGTTTCATGAGCAATTCAAGAGCAAATATGTGTAAATGACAGAATAGTTGAAAACATATCTTGAGATAATAAAACCTGTTTTATTTTAACAGAAGCAAGTAGTTAAGATGACAAATGGAAGACAATGGCAGGACACCATTTTAATATTTTGCATGTTCTTCAAAAGAGACCAACTACGAAGTCATACTGAGACATTTTATTATGATGGATGAACCCCAAAAGTTCATTTATATAGTCTAAGAGAATTGCAATAATGGCAGCTTCAAAACAGACAAAGCGAACCAAAAGAAAGCATAAGACAGGTTAAAGTGATCAGGAATTACCTGATATGAATAATGAGTGTGAAGATCAATGGATGACATGAAGCAGGTCTGTGTTGGGTGTGTCTGGAAAACAGAATATGACCACAATGAGCTTTGGTATTAGAAAAAAAAATGTTGAGTTGTACTATCAAAACAATGAAATGAACTGGTCACTAAAAATTAATAAAACCAAGGATGCAACTTAAGCCTGTAAATAGTTACTTCAGCTTTTTTCCTGACTAGCTTCTGTCCTCAACTTCCTAATTTAATGTATCTGTAAACAGTTAAATTTTCTTTCCTTCACAAAATGAGAGATGATAACAGTTCAACTTAATGTCCTAAAGCAATGTATCATCCACATGAAGTTCTTTAACATAACTATAAATTTCATATTAGAAGAACTTATAGTAGCATTGCTTGTAGTTAAACTAAATTAACCATTGTATCATAATTCATGACACAATTACTCTCACTGGCTCTCTATCTTTTTTCCTTTTTGCCAATAAATAATTATTTTCAGAAAAATTATGGGAAACCGCAGCACTTTTATAAAGCATAAGAAGATTGAAAGTATGAACAACTGAGAACAAACTTAGAGCCTTATAAACATATAACAGACATGAATTTGAGTGCAGGTCCATCCCAGAACAGTGCCAGCACCCAGCACCAGGTCGGTACACGAAAACTGGGCATACTGGCACACATTGATTCATGTCAGTTCAGCACAGGTCAAGACCGCCAAAAGTACCAAAGTTATTTTTGTTTCAGCACAACAAAGATGTGCCATGCTGGTCGGCCCATGCCAGCAGCACTACTTACTCCAGTTAGACTACATATACACGAAAGGAACCAGAAGCCTAAAAACACAATCTTAGACTCCATATACTTTTAAGGCTTTTGAGAAACATGAATGAATGCATCATCATGGCCATGTGATTGCTCAAAATATCAATAAACCATTTGTGAGTAATTGTCCATGATGTGCTTCAAATGAATTGGCTAAATAAATAAATGGAGACTGAAAAACATACAGGTGTCATAAATAATACTTACATGAATCCACCCAAGGGGGAAAAGAGATCGTTTGTCTTGAACATCAAATATTTCTTCCTCATCTTTAGTTTGACACTGAAAAAAGAAAAGTCTTCTTGAAATGATTACCAAAAAAACATACCTAATAAGAGATACTGATTGATGATAGGAATAAAAATCATGTGCAACAATCGTGTTAACATATATGATTTCCACTAAGATCCTGATAATTATTGTTTTGTCAATTGTCTCCTATATCAGGTAAACTTGCACCATTTTTGGACCTTGAAAATCAGAAACTACCATTAACGGAGGTAAGCCAAACCTTTTAAGCATTGAAAATTTCCAGTACAAGATAAATGATAGATCCTAATAAGAAGCCAACTTAAAAAAGAGACACTATGCAAAACTGAGAAATGACATCATGTGTAAGACCATTGACAACCGCTTAACACAGGGAAAAAAAGGACTAATAAAGGTGAAAAGAAGGCTACAGAAATCCTCAAATTGGTACAGAATAAACAGTCATTTTATGCAGGAATAAAGAGAAGTGGGCAAACAGATCAAATTGAGATTCAGGGCCAGAAGGGATGAAATTGGAGACCAACGAGATCAGAAAACTTCTGAAACAAAAAAGGATCAAAAATGTTGTAAATTATGCTGATATCAGAGGTGCCGTCAAATGTTTTAAAATTTATATCAAAGCTCAGGTTGGTAAACAAATTGAATTGGATCAAGTTAAAGCAAGTTTGTTAAGATAAACTGAATGGCACTATCAACTCTTCCTGTGATCCTGGTGATGGAAAGTGGTAAAAGTACAAAACAGCTTTCTAGGCACTATTCGCCAAGCAAAACAGGAAGCACTTAAAAACAACTGCAGTGAGGTCTTTAGCATATCAAAAGATTGGGAAACCATCAAGCAATAAACAAAACCCCTTTAACTTATTTCAATTCATGAAATTTTCAACATCTAGTTAATCTACAAAATGATTAGATTCCTGGAATGTTCCAAGTTCCAACCACTAAGTCTAGCATTGTTTAGATCAAGGTCCGCAATCTCGGTACCGGATATCATATCGGTACCTTACCGGTTCACTACGGTACAATATAGTACAGTACACCTTTGTACCAAAATAACTCTTTAACCATTTTTTCAATTTTTATCTCAACACACATCGGTATAGGGCGGTACATGACTTGTACCAACTTGAAGATATGTTTTGTACCAATTTTTTTCGGACGGTACGGCAGACCATGGTATAGATAGAAGATGACTCAAATCAACACAAGGAATGACTACAGATTTGCAGATCTCACTATGTCCCCTTTGCATTTAATTATGAGCCCGAGACAATAATATTATGTTAGAAGTGGCTTTGAGTAAGTATAGATGTAGTAAGAAATATGAATATCCACGTGTAGAAAAAATATAGGCATGACAGAATAAATGGCATAGCAGATTGAATGTCCACGAGCAATGTAAACACTACTTTAACCTAAAAGAGCATCCCAGTGCAAGAGGCTCCCGCCAATACACGTGTAGAGAGATTGTTTCTATGTTTCATACCCATTTAATTGAAAGTGAACTCAAAGTGTCTCCAAATCACAACTTCGAAAATTTTGCAGTTGTTGAGCTTGAAAACTCATACCAACTTAAACATCCATTTATTTCTTTGAACATAGCAAACATATAAAGAAAGCTGATTGTATATAAGAAACTTATGATCTTAGAGGTATTTATCAATGTGTATGATAAAAGCATAAGAAAAACCTTAGGTTCAATTTTTTATTTTGTGTACATCAATTATAGCAAGACATGGAAGGGTTTCCAAACTAAATGCAGATTTTGTAAGCTCAGTATGCAATGTCTTGACTGAATGAACTCCCAGCCACACAGAATCAACAACAAACAGTGTGTACAATGGGCACTGAAGATAAGATTTATGCATAAATGCAGAATAAAATATCATCGTTATAAGAACAAACAAATGATTATAGCAAGATAGCATGAGATTATCTTTCTTACTGAATCAGACGTTGACTCCTGCTTGGGGATTATAAGTGTTGTCACAAAAAACATTCTGTTTTTCTACAAAACAACCATGGAGCAACATTAGAAAGCCAAGCAAATACCTCATAGGTTTCAGTTTTCTAATTTGATAGCACTTACCAGTGAACCTGCAAGAACTCCACATGTTTCTAAATTTTTTGCAGTGTTTGTCTCTGCAAGCCTCAAAAAGCATTCCATCATCTTCACTGGCTGCAAATCAGATCAAGAAATTTCTATGTCAAAATAGATGAACACTATATAAAAGCCTTAGCTGACACATAGTTTAACAAGTTCATTTTCCTGAACCCTTCAGAAAGTTAGTGGGACACATGCACACACATCAGAGAGATAGAGAGCTTACAACATGCAAATCTTGATATTCCTTAGAGTCAGGCATTCCATCCAATGAACGCTTTGGTGGTCCTGGTCTTGGATCAGCAACTTTTGAAGGAGAAATTGCAGGCACCGCAGGTTGTACCTCGGCAAGAACAGGAGGAGGAGATGGCTGCCTGATATTTAACTGAACAGAACCTTCCTGTGCAAAATTGGTGGCCAGGGAACAGGATTTTTCTACTGGAACAGACCATCTACCATCATCAAGGGAGAGAACTGACTCCAAATCATAACTACTCTTTCTGGAATCACCTTCATTTACCGTAAGAGTACCATATTGTTCATCCTGGTTCACACTATTAGATAGTAAACCATGTAAGACAATTGTTAACAATCAGAAATTGCCAGTTTGGAAAGTGACCATAAAGCAAAACAATAATCACCCAAAATATGAGATACAGTTTAAGCTTCTGTAAGTAACAAATACATGTTTTGTAGCTAGAATGAGGCCAATTCAATGTTCCAATCAATCGAGCATCAACAATATGTGTTAAAAATTCTCACCTTGTACTTTCACTTTGATTTAACTCGGCATTATCAGGATACTGGACCTGTACCAATTAGCAGTAAATGACCAATGTCAGTCACTACTTTGCAGAGAAGAGCAAAAAGACTTGTCAAGAATGCAAGGATTATACCCTAATACCAGTAACTGGTCCTGT
This sequence comes from Phoenix dactylifera, assembly GCF_051530095.1. Taxonomy (NCBI): domain Eukaryota; kingdom Viridiplantae; phylum Streptophyta; class Magnoliopsida; order Arecales; family Arecaceae; genus Phoenix; species Phoenix dactylifera. The sequence continues at coordinate 20,568,213 of NC_143203.1, forward strand.
CCATTGGCCCCGGAGCCCATTAGGACCTAAAATGGAGTGTCTGGATAGTGTTTCTTCCTTTGGCTGAGGTAGACTGAGGGATCTGCATAGTTTATCTTAAACCGATCAAACTTTAGAAAACTAATTGTTATACATAAGATTTGTACAGCAAATTAGTATAGAAAAATTATAAGGAGAGAATTCCATGGAAAATTGAAGATTTCATTATGCAAAAAAAAAGAAAAGAAAAAGGAAACAAATAAAAACAGAAAAAAGATCAGTTTGTATATCAAGTGAACTCAACTGAAATATGAAAAACGAACTCCTGTTAATTAGCTAGGATTTTAATTTCAGTAAAACAGAATCATTTCAAGATTCTTTGATTCTTTACCACCTAAAAATCCATTTCAATGACCCCAATGAAGTGCAAATGGGGAATCTGCATGATATATAAGTGACCCACATTTCATAAGTTGGGAACTAGCCAACTACTGTGACTAAAGAAAGCATGATTCCCATGCTGAGAAAATGTGATTGGATAACCACTCAACAAAGTGGACCCAAGATTGAAAAAAATACTAGGTCCGCAAACTGAACAGAGAATGAAGGGAGATTGTGCCGTAAGGCCCGAAAGATTTATATGCATAAAGGTAATGAAGAACCAAAGGTAGCTAGAATGGCATACAGTGTATGCAAGAAGGTATAGGCATTGGTCTTGCTATAGAAAATGTGCCGGACCTCATATAAGATGATTGACTGCAAGCAGGAGAATAAAACTCTAGAAGAAGCAACTCAAAAAGCATCAACTATAATTGAATCAATTAGACATCTAAAACATGCTTTGTTTCTAGCCTCTTTTTTTTTTTGGAGTGGTGGGGTTCAAAATCATAATGAACGTCCTCTTGAGACCTGAAATAGGAAGAATCAAGATTTTAAGCATCAATGGGATGTGGGACGTCCCACTATCTCGAGTGTCGGGACGGCGTCCCATCCCAAGTGTCGGGACAAAAAATGTTGGAAAATGGACCGGAGTGGATGGGACATCCACCATCCCAAGTGTCATTACACGGGGGGTCCCGTTCGATGGAAAAATCGAGATAGCCCCATTCCACAGTATTTAAAACCTTGGGAACAATATTATATGAATGGGGGATCATTTTGCACCTGACATTTTAAGCAACTAATCTTTATAAAGAAAGACAAAAGAGACAAAACCAATAATATGTGCCTTCATTATTCAACAATCTTGGAACTGTTAGACCTTCAGCAAAGATTACATGGTGGAATGGCACTTTGCCAACTTTACCCATTGCTTGATTACTCAGATACTTTGTTTGAGCCTTAAGTACCCACAGCTTGCACTTAAATGGGCCTTGTTAAAATACTCAGGCATGGCTCCACAGCTCCACCCTTAGATATTTTGAGGATCCAACACTTAGATACACACCCCCACTCATACATGAACACAAGTCCATGCACCCATCACCATATTTCTCCAACCAAAAATCAATTGAAGCACCTAATGAGATTCTATTAAGGAAAGGGTCAAAAGCCTATAATTATTCTAATGTTTGACTTCAGATAAACCAGAGCTCAACTCAAAACCCTAGCTTGGTTGATCCATAATCCATAAATATGAGGAAGGAAGAAAGGGGGGAAAGGGGAGAAAGAGAGGGTTGCTTTTGGAGGGGGGAAGGTGGAAGAGAGGAGAGTGAGGAAGAGCATACCTATCTTGGCAAGGTCTGAAAATGGTAGTCCTATGTTTGAACATGAGAAAGGAGGTAAGGAAGGTGACGGAGAACAGCAAAAGAGAAGGAAGTTTGGGATTAAGGTTCATAATAATATATTATTTATAATTACAACTTATAACAAACATATAACGTATATATTATATATTACTAATTATTCGACTAAGGTAGGGGGCTCTCTAGATCAGGTTGGGGTAAATTTAGGCAAGCCTGTGCCATCGTTAAACTCAACAAATCTTTAACATATAGGTCTAAGTCATCCAATGGGTTAGAATTCTTTCCTTGGGCACATCCAATTACCAAGTCACATGGCACATGCCCGTATCTACCTAGAACCCTAGTAAGCCATAACTAACCTTAATTTTCATCTTAAAAAAAATCAATACTGCGTGTCCTAAGCATAATAGAATCACTTCAAGAAAAAGATAATTGGGATCTATTTATTTAGATATTGGACGAAATTAACAATTGACATATACATTCACAATATAAAAGTTAAGCATCAAATCTTAGTACATAAGTTGCAAATATAATAATACAAAACAAATAATTATTTAACATAATGATCAAATTAGTAGAATATAAATCCATGCACTAACAACTATGTTTTCTTATTAATGTCAAGTTCCTAGCAAAAGCAACTTAAGCAAGAGAAGAACCTGCTATGAAATCTAAAGTCAAAAGGTAGGGAAAAAGAGACCAATCGGAGATATAGAGAGGCAAATAATTAGTTCACATAATGATCAAAATTAGTAAAAATATAAATCCATGCACTAACAACTATGTTTTCTTATTAATGTCAAGTTCCTAGCAAAAGCAACTTAGGCAAGAGAGGAACCTCCTATGAAATCTAAAGTCAAAAGGTAGGGAAAAAGAGACCAATCGGAGAGATAGAGGGATCAGCATAAAATATGTATAGAGAGGGAGACACATCAATACTACAAAAACATGTGTGATATGCAAGCTTTTGCTGTGTAAATAATCTTCAAACTTCATTTCAATCTTCTAAAAATCCTCAATTTTTTTCTAAGGAAGGTTGGCAACACACCACCAGGATTTTATTATGGAAAAAGGCCCTAGCAAAATAAGGCCACTTATACCAAAGTACATATTTCATAATGACTGCATATCTCAAGTTTCTAAAAAAAAAGAAGTTATTAAACTTCATATAACCCCCACTTATTGGCTAAGAACATAGATATCTAAGGCCTGTTTGGCATCATGCGATTTTTGGTTCTCAGTTTTCAAAAACCAAAACATGAAAACCAAGGGAAAAAAAGCAAGTTTGGTAGAACAGTTTTAATTTTTTGAACTCCCATCAATTTTTTGAAAAAAGTGAAAAAAGTGGCTTTTACTTCTTCCAAAAAAAGAGAGTGGTTCTCTTTTACCTCCGCCACCACTGCCATCACCACCACCACCACTGCTGTCACTGCCACCATCACCACCAACACCACCATCGCCAACTCCACCACCACCAACATCACCGCCAAAGTGCCAAACTCAACCCAAGTTTTCAGTTTGTAGAAAGAAAAACAGCATTGACTACCAAAGAGTTTCAGTTTTTAGTCTTCAAAAAGAACAAATAGAAACTGAGTTTCAATTTTCAGTTTTTTGAAGGCTGAAAGCTGACAGTGATGCAAATTGCAACCTAAGCAATGGCACTACACTAAGCCAAGTATAACATTGTGCACCCCCCTTTACAAATTCCTTCTATTGCACAAAGGATTAGTTACAATCCCTTGCCCTTCAATCATTGCCTTAGTTAGAACTCTTCCTGTTAAGTAAATAACCTACTTGAACTACAAAATGCTATCCCAGAAAAATAATTAGGTCTAAGACAACTGTATTGGTCAAGATCGCTTCCCCTCAATGTGAAGTTCAAGCAACATTAGATTAAATGAAAGCAAGGTTCCTCTTTTAGTTGCAGGGAAACTTGTTATGGAAGCAAAAGTTCTTCAAGAAGGGGAGAAAGTTTATTGTGTAGCCTCCCAAATCCTCCATCATATCCAAGCATTAAGTTTACAACCATCCCATAACCATGACAATAACCACTAACCCCTTGTCCCAACTATTTGGGTTCAGTCTTATGAATCCTCATGCGCCGAGTATTTTATTTAGGGCTACCACTGATGCTATTTCAAGCTTTGTCATACCTTTTCTCACAACTTTTATATATCTCACCTTGGGTCTTATTTCAAGTTATTTTCTGCTTACAACCAAAACAGTTATTTCATAAAAGGAAAATATTAAAAGCTGATCAGCAAGTTCTGGACATAAACTCATGCTAAAAAGTTTTACTGAATCACAAATGTCCAAACATTTAGCCAGCATTTCAGACAAGATTCCCCACTTGCTTTAACCTGGACAAAACTTATCCAATGGACAGTTTTCATAAAAGAGCTTTCGGCCCACACTAGTTCCACATCCACTTGATATTAAAAGCATTGCTGGAACAATAGAGAGTACCATGCCAACAACGACGACCCTTAAAACTGAAAATTACAAATTAAATACCAACTTGCTAAATGCACCAATCTGTAAACTCATTACCAGCTTTTAGCATGAACTTTCCTCAAAAACTTTACCTTTCTTCAGAAGCATTTGTTGGATCCTAAACAAATTAAAATAGCAAATCAGCAATTTCAATATTCTAACCTAAGACATTGAGTTGCCTTTTGACAACATTCACCTTCAGTCTTCCACAACCAGAGTTTTATCCTGTTGACAACAGAATCAATCCAATTATATTTGATACTTTGAGAACCCTTCTGATGATATCCAAATTAGCATAAAACTTTTTCTACAGAAGTATCTTTGACCTCACGAAATGATTGCGATTCCACTATCGTCGACAAAGAAATCCCCCTTTCTTTCTGATTGGATTGAACTAGGATTCTCTTTCCATTGATCTTAGGTTCCGGAACTCTAACCAATCAAAAATCCACACGGGATGTTTTTTTCTCTCTTTTGCTGGTAGCAAAAAACTGTTCACTCAGAAAGGGATTCAAAAAGTCCAACTTTGGAAGCTTTGGAGGATAAACACTTGATTTGTTACTGGGAAGCTATTCAGGAAAATGGACTTAATACCAAAAAAACACTACAAACAAGAATTTTCTTTCCTCTTCTACTTTCTGAGTTGGTGATACTCATTTTCAAGTTCAGTTCAGAAAGGAACTCAGGGTTCATTCATTTGTCCCATTAAGGAACAATTGAATTCATTGGATGCAATGGACCACAATGCTGCATTAAAAGCAGCCCTCTCCATTATGAATATGATCTAATATTGTGAGTTCAGACTTCAGACAAATCTCAGTCCAGCTCCTAGAGACTAGGCTGAATTAGGAACATGATTTGGAAAGCCGTACAGATCAATGACAGGAGCTCTCTCATGTGAATTTATACCGATGTCATGATTCCACAGCTGACAGTCATTATCATGAGATTCCAAACAACTAAAAGCACAATTGTTGGTTGCTAACACAAAAATAATTTCAAATGAGATCCAATGGGTTAGGTGAAGATCAATGAATAGCATGATTTTGCCTTCTGATGGAAGTCCACGATACTGACAAGAATATGCTTTACGGTGAGTGCAGCATATGGTCAGATGCAAAATCTCAAGGATACTTAGCATTTTATAAGCAACTCACTCCATACTACAGTAGCATGCTTTTATTATTTTCAGATACAACAACATGAGCTTAAACCCCAACCCTTTGTGAAGCAATGTTTGTCTTTACTCTTCTATTTAGGGTTTTCTTTCTGGGTTCCTCAATTACTCTGACCCTTATGCAAACAGTAAGCGAGAATAAGAAATCTAACTATACACTTACAGTCTCTGAAATTGCCTCTCCATTTGCAAGCGATCCGATGATACAACTAGATTTCGCTCATTAGAGGGTTTCCTTGATAACTGAGATGTACTTCTGGTAGGTGCCTGTGGTTATGAGAGATCACATAAGATTAATACAGAACTGGAAGATAAAAGAATTATGTGAACCTGAAAAATATGACACATAAACATAGCACCAAGGTTTTAAGTACCTATCCATGTCGGGCATACCATACCAGACTAGAAGAGAACCAGTAATTGGTATGCACCACATACTGACAATAGGTACTGGACCAGCATACCATATCAACACTCAGTATACCCGTACCAGTTAGGTATCAGTACAGGGACCAGTAATAGTACTTAGAACCTTGGAAAGTGCATTATCTAAATGATATAGAATAATAAATCAGAGGTCGAGATACATGCTATTTGGAACAACAAAAATTGCTAATCAAATCTTATTATGCAGTGATTTCAGTATTACGTTCTGGAAAAACTTTGGTTACCTGCTCAATGCACAAACTTGGGAAGATCTGCTTCTTAGCAGGAGTTGTACTATAAGAAATTATTTCTCGAGTGTCAGCTTGAAAATGCCCTTTGTTGAGTTCGTCAACTTGGCGCTGAACAGCAGGCTTCAGTGATTCTAGTTCATTCATGACATGCAGTAGTTTCTGAAACGATGTGCTAAGGGTCAGCAACAGCTCTTGATAATTTTACTGAAAAAACTTGTAATTGTTTCTTTCTTTTAGGTGAGTTATGTTTATTTATTTTGAATGGAAGAAAAAAAGAAACATGCAAAGTTTCATAGAATGCAGTCAAGCAAGAAGAGTTACTATACCAACCTTCCTGAAAATTGCCTTTTCTTTTGGAAGCAATGTTTGGTAATCACGATGTGAAGGTATGGTCTCACAAATTAGACTGAAATAACAAAGCCACAAGTTGAGAACCGAGAAGGGTATTTTTGCTGATTCTCTTAATGGTTTCTAACCAACTTTCTAAACAAAGACAAATGATGGAGCAACCACTGAACTGGTAACATGGTCGGAACAGATATAAATATCAGCAAGTTAACCTTGAATACATATAAAAAGTAAAACTTGACTCTTCAGCTTCTATTACCTTGAAAACCTAAGAAGTATGATGTACAGGTCAATGAGATTCTTCTCCTCCCGATATATGCTAGCCTGAACAAAGAATAAACCACAGTGAAACTTAAAATCCAAGTT